>NC_050573.1:192659762-192959762 GCF_011100635.1 Trichosurus vulpecula | reverse complement strand
TTAAGCTAGAGAGACTTGCTAGCTAAGAGAATTCCATTCTCTGTCCTAATGAGCTTGATGCTGAGTCGGGGAAATCTGTGATGGAGATAGCCTTCTAGAGAAGACTCTAGAAAGAAACAGGCAGACTACACCATCAGAAAAAATGTGCATGTATGTACCTGCATGATAAGCATACACATGTATGTGTACACATTGACATGTGTATGTGTAAAAAAATGTATTTCTATGTATATATATATTGCCTCTTATCCATCTATCTATCTATCTGTCTATCTATCTATCTATCTATCCATCTATAAATATACGCTTCTGCCTATAGAGAAGATTTTTTGTTGCTTCTCTGGCTAAGGCATGGGCTGCCTTAAGCAGCCTAGAATCTTCTTAAAGCATTATTTCTAAAAGTACTTAAAAAGGATTGTGGATGCTACTAGGCATGTACTCCAAGCCAGTCAAAGAGAGAGGTGAAGGACAACAAATATATAAAAATATTTATAGTAGCATTTTTAGTTGCATAAAGAACTGGAAAAAATATGTGGGAAATCACCAAACCAATAATATTTTATGAATGAGATGAAATGCTTTTTGTGCCTTAAAGTTAAGAAAGACCTGGGAAGAAATATGAACTGTTGGACATATGTCCCCTATATCTGTTCCTTTCCATACTTATTCCATATGTGTGTGTGTGTGTGTGTGTGTGTGTGTGTGTGTGTGTGTGATATGGAATTGAGGGATTAGCACTGGAGTCAATAAAAGAACTGTGGGTAGCATTCCTCCCTTTCTCTTCTGACTACCAGTATAGATTTTGAAGTACTTGAGCTTACATTGTCCCATTTCAGGAAATAAGATGTTATGTTTGACAATAGCAAGAACTACATAGGTTTTAGCAGTTCAAAATGTGGATGAAATGCATCTTTTTTTTTTTTGCTCTTAGATACTTATACTGTATGATTAAGGTATTGAGAATGTTATTAGAATTGTAGATTTTTATCAAGAGCAACAAAATCCCAGATTTGCATTTGTATTTCACGCTCAGTGCCTCCCCCAAAATGTTTAAAACCTTTAAATTATTTCAGTTATGCTTCCCATCCTTTCTTATCCCTGCTAACATAAAAAGGATATGTAGGAAAATGTGACTATTCTAGGTTAAAACAAATACTGATCTTTGTCCTATTAAGTTTAAATGGCCACTAAGTTTAATTAAGGGAATAGGAAGAAACTACTATACAACCTTTATTTGAAAACTTAAATTCAAAATTTAAACATATTTTTAGATTCTCAGTAGTGGAAACCATGATCCCTTTAAAAAGTAAAAGCAAACATCTGACAGATGTGAAATTTCTAGAAGCCATAGCACTTAAAGTTTTTTTAAAAGGTTCTATAAAGATTATGTATTCGTTGGTAGGGAGGGGAAGTTAGAATGAGCTAGTAAGGTTGGTTGCCTGGGAAACCTTCTTATGATTGGGAAAAACATCATCTTGCGGGAATCATGAGCCCAAGACACAAAAATGACATGTCTCCAATATCTTTCTTCTGAGTGAAATGAGACTGTATGAAATAAAAAAAAATATGTACAGTAGAAAACAGTGTCTTTCTATAAAAGAAAAGAAAAGGCACAAGAGCTCAAAATAATATTTCTTTTTAAATTTGACTTAAATAGTTAAAAGCTAAATTTACCTGTTCCGGGTCCCCAAATCTCCAAAATATGTCAGAATTCTAACTGTGTATAAGACCTACGAGCATTTTGATTTGAAAGAAGGCTTTAGGGTGATTTTGTTACTTAAACTCTACAATAGTGTTAAATTAAGCAGTTACTATTTACTGTTGGAGTTTAATGAGAAAAATACTGGTTTTGTACCTGGGTGTTTATATTCCTTTAAATTGTACTTTAAATTGTATCTTTCCCTCAATATATAATGCAAAATAATAACTACATTAAGTTAACAACCTCCACAAAATTCCTTCTCTGGATGCTCCATCATGGCATAAAGGTGAACCTGTTTTCTCAAAGACTATGACAATGGAATGTAATCTCTGACCATTCTTCTCACTTTGAAAGGGTTTTAAGAAGAGATTAATGATGGAATCCATCCATCCATATACACATACACAAACTCAGACACACATATATACTCTATTCCATTATATATGTAAAATACAATATTTTGTGTACACATATAGAATATTTGTGTATATATGCACACACATGCATATATATATATAATATGTGTGTATATATATATATATATATATATATATATATATATATCAAAGGATCATTATGAGGATAAAATGAGATAATATACATAAACACTTTGCAAATCCTAAAATACTATATAAACCTCCCAAATTAAATTCTAATTCAGGTACATAGATTTAGATGTGAAAGGGATGTTGGAGATTATTTATTTCAATTTCTCATTTTAGAGATAAAGAAAAATAACTCCTTAAGAGGTAAGACTCAAGGTCACATAAATGGTAAGTAGAAAAGTTAAGACTCCAGCTTTTTTTTCCTGTGAGTAAAATAACTCAAAATAATTAGACCAAAACATCAATACTGGAAGAGTCAAGTGGGCAAAGATGCCTATTGTCCACAGCAGTATATGCTGTCAGAAAACAGCAGCAACAACAACATCAAACTGGTTCATATCTCAGACAGATGGTGCCAATAGATAACGAATTGGGTCTAGAGTTAAATAGATAGAGCAGGCAGTATTTGTTGTTTAGTCGTTTCAATTGTGTCTGACTCTTTGTGACCCCATTTGGGTTTTTCTTGGCAAAGATGTTGGAATCCTTTGCCATTTAGTTCTCCAGCTTATTTTACAGATAAGGAAAGTGAGGCAAACAGAGTTAAGTGATTTGCCCTGGGTCATACAGCTAGTAAGTGTCTGGGGCTGGATTTGAACTCGGATCTTCCTGTCTCCATGCCTGGAGCACAATCCACTGTGCCATCCAGCTGCCCCAAGGTCTCATTAGATATAGGTGGAAAATGCTTTAAAAATTCAGTATCTGAAACAAAGGCCGACTTATTAATGCCAATATTCTTCCAGGATTTCTATATGGTTACAGGTCACGAAATACCTTATTGTCCAAAGAATTAAAGTTGTAGGTCACCAAAAGGGCAATGAAGAGGAGCAAGATGGGAATGACTCATTTGCAGCATAGTTTCTTTTTTAAATAGTATTTTCTTTTTTCCAATTACATGTAAAGAAAGTTTTCAACATTCACTTTTATAAGATTTTGAGTGTCAAACTTTTTTCTCCCTCCCTTTGCTCCTCTCTCCCCAAGATGGCATGCAATCTGATATAAGTTATACATGTACAATCATATTAAACATTTCCACACTAGTCATGTTGTGAAAGAAAAATCAGAACAGAAGGGAAAAACCAAGAGAAAGAACAAAGAACAAAAATGGTGAAAATACTTCGCTTTGATCTGCATCCAGATCTCATAGTTCTTTCTCTGGATGTGGATAGTGTTTTCCCCCATGAGTCTTTTGGAATTGTCTCAGATCATTGAATTGCTGAGAAGAGCCAACACAATGTCCTTGTTACTATGTAGAATGTTCTCCTGGTTCTGCTCACTTCCCTCAGCATCAGTTCATGTAAGTCTTTCCAGGCTTTTTCTGAAATCTACCTGCTCATCATTCCTTATAGAACAATGGTAATCCATTACATTCATATACCACAACTTGTTCAGCCATTCCCTAATTGATGGGCATTCCCTCAATTTCCAGTTCTTTGCCATCACAAAAAGAACTACTAGAATTATTTTTGTACATGTGGGTCCTTTTCCCTTTTTATTATCTCTTTGGGATACAGACCTAGTGGTATTGCTGGATCAAAGGATATGCTCAGTTTGGTTGCCCTTTGGACATAGTTCCAAATTGCTCTCCAGAATGATTGAATCAGTTCACAACTCCACTAACAATGCATTAGTGTTCCAATTTTGCAACATCTTCTCCAATATCCATCATTTTCCTTTTCTGTCATATTAGCTAATTGTAAACTGTATTTCAATGAAGAATTGTGTGGGAAAAGCATAATAAAGGAGGTCATCAGAGAGATGAATACTGGGGAGAAAAGTGAGCTACTCAGTGTGTCAGAGTGATAGGCAGCCCAAGACTCCATTGGTATCTATACAATGGAAAGAGATATAAATTAAAGCTTTCAGTATATTGAGTGAAACCGCCCTATTCCCTCTGAAGAATTTACAAAACAAGGAGAGTCACAAAGGATCAGTGCCATGGATGGCTTGTGATTTGCATGACTGGACAAAATATACATAGTGATGAGACCACATGTCATCAAACTGTTGAAGTACTGATTGTCTTGTGTGCCATCATCTAATATTCAGTTATCCAATCCTGAGGTGTGGACTGCTTGGTCCATACCAGAACCAATTCACTGGCTGGTAGCCTCTCAAAATATAGATAGAGTGCTTCAGAAGAAATAACAGTCATGTCATTGTGAGCTAAGAAAATACCATAGACAACTGGCATCATGTTGCATTTGGAGGAGTTGAAACAAGTTTCTTAGAGTTTTTTTTAGTGGTTAGGTCGGGAAGTTGAGAGAATGAAGGCTTCAAGATTCATACTTGAGGAAGGTTGATGATAAATGAAATAAAACAGAAAAGTCTGGGATAATTCAACAATAAATTGGACACTCAGAAAAGATGACTGAACTGAATGATAAATGAAAATGAAAACTGGGAACTGAAAGTAACGGGTCAGAATAACAGAAAAGATAGATAAGAAGTTAGAGAACTACAAATAAATTGTTGTTGAGTGAAAGAACCAGATTGTGGGCTCTTTGAGATGGGGTGCACCAGTGTGACCACTCCACCCCTTCTGACATTAACTGAAAGTCCGCGTGGTAACATTTGCTTTACTTCTTTGTCTGAAAGGATAATAGCAGGCATATAATTGTGGTTTAAGGGTTGTACCAGAGGAAGATTTTACTCGAGATTGTTCTAGACTTTTCATTGGAGGAGTTTTATTCTTTTTTTCTCCTCATTTAGTTTACTTATGGGGCACAGTATCTTTTTCCTATTTAAATGCTGCTCTGTAGTAAGTAACTTTTTCTTTAGGACATGCCATGAGCACTAAGTTTGAATACATTGTTTTCACATTGTCATTAGTAATGCAAGACAGATTATTACTTATTAGTCATCTGCATACACAAGTAAAAAATGTTTTAGTGATATCTTACACAATGATATGCAAAATGGAAGATTACATTTTAGTATATCTTAGGAAGGTGGGCAAAAGGATAACCATAAAAAAATCAAGGATTTTTTTATGTTAAATAAACATGAATAATCTGGGTGAGTGGATAAGAATTTTAACATTAGAAATAGCTACAATAAATAATTATAGTCAAAATTCTACAATGGACATCTTACATTAGGTTGTAATTTTGAAGTAGAATCAGAGCCTAAGTAGATTTTTTTAAAAAAAATTCAGATGAAATTTCTTTACAATTTACAGTGAGAACATTTTAAAAAGGAGAAATTTGGGGCACTATGATATAATGTATGGGAAATTAGAAAATTTTGCATTTAGATGAGTGTAAGAAGTAGAGTAATTTGATTAAATGATTTAAATGATCAACTAGGCAATGTAGATGGGCTAGTAGCAAAAAGAGTTAAATTTAAATTTGGAAGTTTATGCTATGAGATGAGAAGACATATTTTCCCCCTCAATTTATAGAGAGTAGCCCTTTTCATGTCAGTCATTTCAATCTTTATTTTCAAATAAATACCTAACCAGTGTTCTACGTTCTCCCCCCCCCCCCCCACTTTTTCTGTAGCAGATAAGAGTTGTGGATATGTTAAGTGAACTGAGAAGAATAGATATGGATATTTAGGGAAAAATAAAATAAGGAAAAAAGGAAATTAAATGCATAAGAGAAAAGGTATAAATGTGGCTTCCTTCTATTTTTAAAGCAGATCAATTTGGATAACATTTGTAAAACACTTAGTGCAGTGCCTGGCACATAGTAGATGCTTAATAAATGTTATTTTCTTCCCTTTTCAATTTGATAGCCAAAGTATATCTGCATCACCTAGATATGAGAGGTAAGAATGAGGATTACTCAGAAGGTAAAAGGGAGTTGATTCAGTAAATTGAACTTTGGGTATATATCTTGGATTAAAACATTGTTCTGTAACAAATTCTAGTGAGTTGTAAAAAGGGCCCATGGGTGAAAGCCAATGAGCCCAGGGAAATTGTAGCCCTCCCTCATCCATCCAAACATAGCCTTTCATAATATAAAAGATTTGGGGAATATAACATAAATGCACAAAATCATGACTGTTTATATATAGTAGTAACAAAACCTAGGAAAAATGATAGTAAGAGAAATTCCATTGAAAATTATCACAAAATGCATGAAATAATGATGAATTGACCTACAAAGGCATACAAGTTTTATATAAATACAGTAACAAAATACTCTTGATAGAAATAAAGGGAAACAAATAATTGGAGGGAAATTCAGTGCTTAAGGCTGAACTGTGCGAGTACAATATGATGACAATATTACCTAAATTGATATACAGATTTAGCATTTTTCCAAACAAATTCCTGAGGGAATATTTATTAAAACTAGGTAAACTAATAAGAAAATTCATCAGAAGAACATAAGGTCTAGAATCACAAGGAAAATAATGATAAAAAGTACATATTAAGAGAAGATAGCGTTATTAGACTTCAATCTATATTATAAAGCAGTATGCATCAAACCACTTCATACTAATTAAAAATAGAAAAACAGAACACAGAATAGATTAGATAAGTAAGAAATAGAAGCAAATAAAACCTAGAGTTCAATGTTTTAGAGATGGGTCAGAAAAAAAATCCCTTTTTGGGAACTTCTGGAGAATAATTTGGGGCAGTTAGGTGGCATAGCAGATAGAGCACTGGGCTTGGAATCAGGAAGACTTCTTGATAAGTTCAAATCAGGCCTAGACACTTCCTAAGGCAAGACCCTGGGCAAGTCACTTAACCCTGTTTGCCCCAGCTCTCATCTGTAAAATGAACTGGGGCATTTCAGTATATTTACCAAGAAAACTCCAAATGGGGTCACAAAAAATTGGACATGATTGAAAAATGATTGAATAACAAATTTATCAGAAATTAAGATTAGATCAACATTTATACCACATACAACAATCTGACAATTGAAAATAAAAGGTGATTCCATTAAAAGAAAAGAAAACATAATTAGGCACATTTTACAATTATATCTAGGGGATGAATTTCTAACCAAATAAAGGATAGAGGAGATTGCATAAGAAAAAATGGGCAGTTTTGAGTCCAAAAAACAAAAACTCCTGCAAAATTAAATTATTGAAGATATAATTAGAAGAAAAATCATAAAATGGGAAAACAGTTATATTAGCTGTCACCTATTAAAGTCTGAAACAAAAGATATACAGAGAATTACCAAAATATGTAACATCTCGAGCCATTCCCTAGTAGAGAAGTGGTCAAAATATGTGGATAATTTCCCAAGGATTCAGAAACTATAAATGATCATATGAAAACAGGCTTCAAATCGCTAGTTGCAAGAGAAATGCAAATTAAAGCAACTCTGATGTTAGACCATGAAAATAGGCAAAACTGAAAAAAGCTGTGAACATTAACTATTATAGAAGCAGGGAGAAGAGAAATACACTAAATCAATGTGAGTGGAGTTGTGAATAGGTCCAACCATTCTAGATTTCAATTTGAAGTTATGTAAGCAAATTAACTATCCATATCCTTTGAACCAGAAATCCCACTAATGGATATATAACTCAGGAAGTCAAAGACAGAAACAAAAGTCCAATATGTACCAACATGTAGCAGTTTTCTTTATGTTATCAAAGAATTAGAAACAAAGTGGGTACCATAGACTTGGTAATGGAGAGAAAAACAAAACATACGTTATGTAAATGTGATGGAATATTATGGTACAAAAAATGATGAGTGTGAGGAATTCAGAGAAAAAAATACAAATAGCTTTGTAAAGTCATTCATAACTAAATAAATAGAAGCAAGGGAATGATCAGCGCAGTGACTACAACAATTTAAATGAAAAGATCACTAAAAGAAAGTTGAACTCTTAGTTATGGAAAACCTGAATAAATGCCCTGGAGGAAAGATCACAAAACATACCTCGTATCTTATTACAGAAAGTTAGAGCAATACCAGGACTGAACATTATGTGTATTTCTAAGTCAAGTATTCCATGCTGGATTATTTTCTTAAATTGTTTTTTCTCCACAAAGTGGCGTCTAATATGGGAGCAGGTGAGAAATGACTGCAATATAAAGACAAAAACCTCAATAAAACCTGTTTTAAAATGAATAAAGATTTAGGGAAGGGGCATCCAAGTATGGAATCAGTGATACTCTGGAAATCAGACTTAAGCAGCTTCAATCTCGTCTTCACTTTTAATATTGCTACTTTTCCTTTTCATTGCCATGGCTTAGTGGGTAATGGTATCTTTATTACATTCTCTTTATTGAAAATGACACTTTTTGGGCTTCAGTATAGTTGCTTAGTAATAATTTTACTACTAGATTATTGTAACTGGAGAATATATTCCTCTAACACTCCAATGCCTGCTGAATTTTTATAAAAGTCTGCGATTTTAGGATCTTAAAATAAGCAAGGTTTATAAATTTATTTCAATTTGCTTTTGTAACACAGTAAAAGTACATTTTATATACTGTTATTTTAGAAGATATTTATGATATAGAAATGAACAGCTCATAAGAAGGAAGTGAATGACACTTGTGGGATTTTCTTAGTCATTTTCATTTTTGGGTGCCAATTCAATAATCAAGAGGAGAAGTGACAATGATATGTTTCATATCTCAGTAATATTGAGAAAAATGAATTCATTTAAAATAAATTCTAAGAGAAATTGTCTTTTTTTTGCTTTTCTAGTAAACATTCATTTTAATGGATTAACTAGGTATAGGCAATGGAAAGATGTCTGGCTGATGGGAACGCGCTTCAGCATGTTAATAGAAGTGATGTCCATGTGAGTAGAGTGAAAGACATCATTGTCTTCCATCACTCTGCTCTTTGATTTATTTGTATGAAGTGCAAAGGAGAGGACCAACCAGGAAAGAGAATGGCCTGGAGACTAAAAAAGACAGGAATAATGGACAGATTTTACAGAGAGGCTACTTTTGGCATGAAAGGAAGAAAAAATATAAAAATTAAAGCTATATAAAAAGGAAAGTGGCTAATTTAAAGAGGTAATGGCTTCGCCACCAATGGTCATCTTTATTTCTTTCATTTCTATTTTATATCAGTTTATACATTGTCTCTACCCAGCCTCATCCCTCACTCAACAACAAAGGAAACTTTCATCTTAAACATGTATAGTATGGCAAAATGAAAAATTTCCACAGTAGCCATTTCTGAAAATGTATTTCTCTCTCATTCCATACTTTAAATTAATCACATCTATGGATGGAAATGAGTTGTGTGTTTCATCTTCTTTATTGTGAACTCATTGTTTATCATTGAATCATTAGAGATTTGGAATCTTTCAAAGTTACATGATATGGTTGTCATCATGCAAATCATTCCAATTCTACTCACTCCATATCAGTTGATAAATATCATCCCAGTTCTCTCTGAAACTGTCCATTTCATTATTTTTCATTGAAAAATAATATCCTATTAAATTCATACATGATAATTTGTCCAGCCAAAGTTCTGGATGACTTTGAACAGAATTGCTATAAACACTTTTGAATATATCAAATCCTTTTTCTCTTTCTTTGATCTCTTTGGAGTATAGTAGTGGAAAGTTAGGTCAAAGGTTATCTAAAAGATTTTAGTAATTTTCTGGGCATAGTTCCATATTACTTTACAGATTGGCTAGACTAATTCATAGCTTCACATAGCGCACCAATTTGTAGGTTTTCCTGCAGATCCCCAGTCATTTGTCTTTTTTATTTTTTGTATACTTTGCTGTTCTAATGGGTATGAGGCAGAATCTCAGAGTTGTTTTAATTTGAATTTCTCTAATTACAAATGATTTAAAATAAAAAGGAAATTGACCTTATTTTGATACATGCTCTGGATTTCAGAAAAGCAGATTTAGAAGGATTCAGAGAAAGAATAGAAGAGGTCCCATCCTCTAAAACTGGACAGGGAAAGTCAAACCAAGAATTGTTGGAATGCCTGAAAAATTAAATTCTGAAGATATAAACAAAAATGCTTCCAATGAGGAAAAAGGGTAGTGGTTTAAACACATCTGGCTCCTGAAGGAGTTCATCAATACATAATATCCTTAAACATATAGAAAATACAAACAAAGGTGTATAATAGAATATAAGTACAAAAGAATTTGCAGGAATAAGTCACTAAGTCTGAAGGTACCACCTTCTATAGTAATAAATCATTTTCAGCAAATATGATTATTAATTTACTATTGGTTACTTTTGAAAAATCACTGAAAATAAGCAAGGTCCTGCATAACTAGAAATGTGTAAGTGTTGCCTTGGTTTTGGAAGAAAGAAAAAGAAAACGGAAAGAAAAAAAGAAGGAAGTAAAGAAAAGGAAGAAAGGAAGGAAGGGAAAAAGGAAAAAAGAAAAAAGAGAGGAAGGAAGAAAGAAGGAAGGAAAGAAAAAAGAAAAAACGAAAGGAGGAAGAAGGGATGGAGAAGGAGGGAGAGAGATATGGAGTCTTCAAACTATAGGACAGCAAGTTGGACTTTAATTCTTATAAAATTCCATAATGTATTATTAAAAGATATAGCTAGTAAGCATTTAGAAAGGAAAATAGTGTTCACTAAGAGCCAGCTTGACAAACTTTCTAGATTAATCGTACTCCACTTTTATGACAGGGCAACTGGAGTGGTATACAAGGAAAAAATTGCAGACATAATAAACCAAGATTTAAATATATAAAACATTTAATAAATAACATATGCTATCTCTGTGGACAAATGATGTGATGTGGATTGGATGATAGTAAGGTTAGGTAAATTTAAAAGTGGTTGAATAATTGATCTCAAGGACTAATGAATCTTTGTCTCATAGGATGTTGCTAGTAGAATGCTTCAGATATCTGTTCTTGGCTCTGCATTGTTGATATTTTTTTTTTCTTAATGACTTGCATGGCTCCATAAATTGCTGGCGACATTAATAATATAGATGACACATAGCTGGGAATAACAGTTAATGCTTCCATTAAAAAGGTATCTACATCCAAAAATATTTCAACAGACCAAAAAAATGGGCCAAATCTAATGAGATGAGTTGAATAGAGAAATATGTAAAATTATACACTTGTGCTCAAACAAACAATTTCACCAGGATGGAGAAAATGTTACTAGAAAACAATGTTAAAAAACAAAACAAAACACAACTGTCCAGGGATTTCAGTGAACTGTGACCTCAATGAGACATCAGTATGATGTGGCAACCGTAAAATCTAATGCAAAATTTAGAAGCATTAGTAAAGGCAAAACAAAATATAAATCAAAAACAAAGGAGTTGATTATCTTAATGAACTCATCCTTTAACAGTCCACATCTGGAATATTGCATTTAGTTTCCTGCTGCACATTTTAGAAAAGGCCTTGAAGAAGGCCAACCTTCTACAATGAAAAGGACTTTAGAGTTAGAAGAACTTGGGTTAAATCCTGTCTCTTTCACTTACTACCAATGGGACCTTAAGAACATCTTTTGACTTTTCTGGAGTAGTGTGATAGACCTTTCCACATCATTCAGACATTAAACCCTATCATAAGTAAGATTACACTCTTCATTGACCATTCACCTTATGTTGGTTGTTTTAACGGGTTCACTTTGGTTCCAGATGACATCAGAGGATTTTTTACCCTCCACTAATCATGAATGGGCAAGACAAATACAGAGTATAGAATATTCCAGATGCATAGAGGTGAAAGGGGCACATCCATTCCTAGTTAAGGATCAGGGTGACAGGGCTATAAAGAGATAATGGGCACTTGAAACCAATGTGTATAGATGCCCAGGTCTTGTCTGCCTGTACAGCAATAACCTAGATTCAGTTGGGAGAGGAACATAAAAGAACATTGTCTCCAACAGAGAAGTTACATGATTGGCCAGGGAAGGACATATAGTTCAGCTAATTACAAGGATAAATGGCTCTACTACAGAAGTAGTGATAAGAGGGGATACAACACAACCCCATCCAGGAAAAAAATGACAGAGTTGATTTAAAATCATGGCTCATGGTCTGAAAATTGGGCCAGGGACTGGAGCTGGGAGTGGGGGTAGGGTAGGAAGTAGAGGTTGGGATAAGTATAATCTTGCTAGCAAGGCTTTTGGTAAAGTTGTTAAGGCTTTAGAGGAGATGGCTAGAAAGCAGAATATCAAACAAAACATGTCTGGGGCTTCCCTAAAAAGTACTATTTGAGAGAGGCATGCCATCATTGAGGGCAGTGGTGATCCAGGGAAGAATTTCCATAAATGCAAAGGTTAAAACTTCTAGGACATAGTCTCTGGTGTGAGAAGTAATGCTGTGTGGAAGAGGTATCTGAATGACTTTTTTTTTCTTTTTGAATAGGACAAAAGAGGAAAGCATTTCTTCAGGATACAGAAACTTTGTGAGACCTCAGTGATAAGCAACCGAAATTTCAACCAGTATAGGGTAAGGCCTATATCTCCAGGGTTTGATGTTAGAAGAAATAGAGAGATGTGGGAAGGGTAGAAGCCTGGGAAATCATTCAAAATTAATTTGAGGAGCTAATTAAGTGTAATTGGATGTGTTGCTATGTATGCATTTCAATGAGCTTTACTTTTCTTTCTTTCTTTTTTTTAAACTAGATTCTTCTCAGAGATGCTCCCCCAGCAAATCTGAAGTTAACTTGGCCAACACAGTGTCAGTGTATCTAAGTATAATTTAATATCTGCTGCTCTCTCAAGTAGCCTCTCTCTGAGTCAAGCAACAACTTACACACAGAATTACAAAATCAGAGTAACAGAAAGGACTTTGGGAGGTCATCCAGCCACTGTCAAATCTTAAACTATTCCAGAACTAATTATAGGTCACTTTTTATTCCAGATTTATTTTCTAACGTGCTAATCTCCCTCTTCATTCTCTGCTATCTTTCATCTGCAAACATAATGATTCTACCACCAGACGATATTATTTAGGTAGCTGTTTGCCCTCTGAAAATTCTGTGCTTTCTGACTTAAATATTAAGGTCTTAGAAGGCAGAGAACCAGGCATATCCATAAATTGTGAAAATAAAAAAATAGTAAGAATCAGTGAATGCTTACTAGCTATTGCAATCAAATTTGGCCAGGCCAAATACTCTGTAAGGGTGGAAGGCGGTGATAATGTCAATAGAACATCTATCTACCTTTTCCTTCAGAAGTTGTTTGTAGTCAGCTGATATAAAGCAGACTAGCTTGGGTTCCCAATTGAGTGTTTTTAAACTGGACTATGTGCTGCAGAGCTTTTACATACACACACACGAATATAGGCATGTATATATATATATATACACATATATGTGCATGCATGCATGCATATATGTGTGCACACACGAATATATAGGCATGTGTATATATACACATATATGTGCATGCGTGCATGCATATATGTGTACACACACACACACACACACACACACACACACACACACACACACACATAGAGGATAAGAGCCAGGTGAAATGTACTTAAGGCAGAGCAGGGGATCTCTAGGCGTCTGCTTATCTGCATGGTTTCCCCTAATGTATCCATATCTGTATTCTCTTATGTTGCATGTAGCAAGCATGACCATGAGGTAATAATTGAATCTCTCAGAGCCTCAATTTGCCTGTCCTATAAAATGACCAAATGGGACTAGAGAACCTCTGAGGTGCTTTCTGGCTCAGAATCTATGACCCTGTGATTCTGGGAGAGAAACCACAGAACTTATACATCTACAATGTATTAAAACATGATTCCCAAATATTCCACAATATTAAGTATGATTTCTCTGTGAGCTAGCCTCCTTGTGCCTAATGACTAGAAGCTACTAATGCCATGAATGGGGACCAAAGTTTACTAAGATTATTCTCTGTGTTCACAGTGAAAAGAGCTTCAGTGCTTTTCACAGTTTTAGCCAGCTGGGGCAAGTGCAATTCCCATTTTCTTCTCTTCGCCCTTTGGACTAATTATGTCTGTGGAGAATAGTCACTGCTCCCTCTTTAACTTGCGAAAACAGTGCTCCAGAAGGTGTGATTTCCTTCCTTCTGTCATATGGTGGGTAGGTGTTAGCTCTCTCTCCTTACTGGAATTTACAAGAAAATATTAGAGTAACATAAAAAATGCTGTGTATCTGTGCTTCAATAGTGATAACATTAGAGGTGAAATCTAGGGATAGAGGTAGGATTTTTTTTAATCAGGTATGGCCCCTACTTGGCTGGAGGACTGATGGTGGAGTATTTGAACTGAATTTCAACTTCATACTTTTTGAATTTGTTTCCTCTTGGCTCAATGTGACTCCATGGCTCTCCCCCAAGAAAAACAATTCTGAAAAACTAAGAAAAGAAATCTGAATGGCTTTTTAATATATCAAGTAACTCTTACAAAACAATTCTTTGATTTTATATGCAAAAGAATCAGAAATACACAGATTAAATTTCCTCAGGGACATTTCTACATCAACTGAAGAAAAGGGAAGACATTAGTAAAAACACCTCTTGGGCTTTTGTCTGTTCCCAAATGTATTTAAAATAAAAAGAAAACAAAACTGGAAAATAGACACTTATCAAATTCAAAAGCAGCAAGATTTCTCCATCTTTCAAAAAGACCATGTTTTTTACTTTTTATTTATATTTTCCTCACTTTCTCACTTTTCCTTCTTATATTCCTTGAATATGTGTCACATAACTTCTTGCTTCTCTAGGCACATGTAAGATTATAGGCTTCAGAGAAGGTGCAGATATATTCATGGAAGGATTTCCTCATCTGAGAGTTTGCTGAAATGAAATTACAGATCCAATCTCTATCCCAATCTATCTTTTATCATCTAATTGATCTATCTATATACTAGCTAATTAATCTTTTCATCATCTACCATGTATCACCCTGTCTATCCATCCCTTATCTAACTGATTTATCTATATTTGTCTGTCATATATCACTTTATCTATTCCTCTATTATCTATTCAACTATTATTTAATCAATTTCACTATATCTGCCTATCATCTATCACTAGCTGTCTCTCCATCTATCTATCACTCTATCTCTATCATCATCATCTACCAAATTTCAGTTCCAGGCGAATATATCCAGATAATATTGAGCTTATCAGTGAAATCGATCCAGGAGACTTCTTCCATACAATGATTTTCCTTCTTTATCCTCCTCTAAATAGACTCCTTGCTGTAGTATGTCAAATGTAAATCAAAAACATTTTTAAAAAGTATTTATCTTCTTTCTTTTCTCTACCCCGCTCGTCACCTCTGCTCACAATATGTGAATAAGATTCCAAGAAGCAAACTTAATTGACCTATTATGAAAAGTTCTATGACATTATTATGGTTTTGTCTGAAGATCAAAATTATAGTTTTTTTCATCACTCATGACATTATATCAATTAAGGTATTACATAACACTTTAGGGAGGCTTAAATGCAGCAACACTGGTCATATTGGACAAGAACAAACTGTGTTATTAAAGTCAATTGAGCATGCACTTGGGCTTCCAGATATGGCATAAGTTGATCATTTTAACGAAGTTTTCCTGTAGGAAAATAAACAAGCAAGCAAAAGAAACCCACTTTCATGCAGAGAATTTCAAAGCATCTATATATATTTAGGTCTAGCTATTGTATGTTGAAAAAGTTTGTAATCTCAGATAAGCTGATGAGTATCTAAAAATTTAGATGTTTACCTGATGCATAGTTATTATATCATATATCTGCATATACATAGAAACATATAGATAGACAAATAGATAGATATGAAGAGAATCTGTGGTCTCCATGTTGATAATCCTTCTACTGATCCAAATGACAATTCATCCACACCTTATTACCTTTTGCAATTCTCTTTCATGTGCTATAAATCATTTGAAAAGCTTCACTCAATATTCTGTAGGATTTCCTTGGATTTTCTGAATATCTACAGGCTCTTGGTCTGTTATCTATTGTTTATTTTTCTTGCCATGTGAACAAACATTCTACTTCCTTGTTTTTTGTACATGTCATTATATCTTTATAATTTACTAGAGTCATCCTTAAGAATGTGCTGAAACCAGCTTATACTTATCATGAACTTCTACCTACCGTGCCCTAAACTAGTTTTGAAAATTTTCTTGAAACCTCTTGCAGAGTATCAGAATGGATAGTAATGTCTTAAAATCACATTATACTTTGCATACATGTGTATATATGTACAGAAAGCTATACACATACATACATACTTATGTGTATATAGTATATTCATTCTGCTCACTCTCACTTTAAGGCTTAATGCAAAAGAAAACCATATGCCCCTAAGGTTCACATTTTTTGTACTCTTTTATTTTAAATTTAATATCCTTCCCCCCACCTTTTTCAAAATGTAGGGTAGTGCAGTGGATAAGAAGGCTGATTCTGGAATTAAGAGGACTGGAATGCAAGTACTGAGTCTCACTATACAAGATGTAGAATCATAGAAAAGTTATTTCACCTGTTAATGTCTTAGACAACTTCCTAAGACTGAGTTCTTGGATGTCGGAAGTTTCCACATTAGGAATTCCCTATTCTGATGAAATCACAGATCTGAATCATTCCCTACCCCACCCCCCATCCCAACAAATAAGCCTTTTACAGAGCATATATATGTGCACACTTTGGCTTTTTTCCATAATGGCTAGTTACTACATAGCATTTCCCCTTCAATACTTGGGAATCGTTGGCAGAAATACCATTTGTTTTTCTTGGGGTCTTGAATCCCTTTGGGGATTAATAGGGGAAGCAGACCTGAAACTCTTTTTCTGCATTTGCCATGTTTTCCTTCAATATTTCAAATGTGTGCCCCCTCCCCTAAAAACTAATATTGAAATTGTATTATGATCTAACAAAAGCTTTACTTCCTCTGCTGTGGGAGATTCTCACTAAAAGGCATATATATTTTTTCAACTATGGACAACAATGAAATATTTTTTATTGTAACATGAGTACTCACACCTCACACAGGGCTAATACAAACCATTATACACCATATGGTGAGCTTCAAACAAGCCCATTAATGAAACTAATCCTACATCTTTAAATGACTGGGCCAAATTTTTCTAAATCCATCTTGCATGTTATCTCAAAAATAACAGCCCCCCTTTCATGTCCAGCTTCTTCCCTTAATTCAATATATCCATACATAGAATTCAGTCACCTGAATCTTTATTGAACCTCTACTGTGTGCACTATGAGCCACAGAGAATATAGAATTTTCCAAATAATTTTGCTTTCAGTAATCCTTATCTTTTAGCTATTAGATTGTAAACAATTACAGCTACCCTGTGGTTTAGGGTTCTAAGATATGTTTTACTCATTAAACCTACTAATAGGTTTTTGAGGTCTACCCCCTTACTGACTGAAATTGACCTTGACCAATATTTTCTTTAAAAAGCACAGATGAGAAAGTAAGCTTTTAATACATGAATTACTTCTGTACTTTCTAAACCTTGTGTGGTTATCATTAAACTTAAGACTTGCCCTCATTATTTCAGGAAGAATTGGCAGAGTCAGTAATAAAAGCCTGGTTATGGCAATGCTCTTAGAGTTGAATCTTACCATATCCTGATGGAGGCTATTCCAGACATTCCCATCAATTATCATGTCTTTAGTTTATGACTCCAGCTTTACCTGATCTCATTCACTGGACATTTTATGTTAGTAGTGCATCTAGAAAACACTCAAAAACTAATTAGGAACAGTTTTGGTCACTCAGGTTAGCATCAATATGTTCATTGTATTCAGAGCAGCCTTTACTAGCATGTGCTTTACATGGAGAAAAGGGTAAATGGAGCTTCTTGAAAAGCTCAGAGATCGTTTCCTTGTGGTACAAGTTAAACTGAATTTAATTTAATTTAAACTCATTTCCACTACCTATCTGCTTTCATCTTTTAACCACAGATAAATTTCTTGCTTCCAGTATTGTTGGTACTGAATATAGCATTCATGTGATACATATATGGTGCTGGTAAGAGCTCAGAAATGAAGAAATAGAAGGGAAAAAAAACTTAATTTAAGACCACCTAAAAATTAGGTCGTAACTTGGTAACATTTAGAACTCTGTGCTGTGGGCTATAAAAGGAAGAGAAGGTGTTATCCTTAAGAGCAGATTGTTTAATTGAGGGATCCATGGTTTTGCCCAGTTTGTCCTTCCATATTTATTATAGTTTTCCTTTCCGTTCATAATGAATTTTCTAGAAAATATGGCCATATAATGAGAGAGAATATATTTTAAAGATCATAACTGCTGGGATTCCATCTTCTACAAAAATTCTGCAACAAATTATTAGTACATTGTTGCATGAGATTTTGGAAATATCGTGTAACTAAATGAGCTTCAGCAAGAAGGCAATCAATCCGTAAACAGATTTTTACCGATTTTTAAAAATGTGTTCAGCACTGTGTTAGCTACCGTGGGACATACAGAGGAAGTTTAAGACAAAGACCTTACCATTTATTTACTTTTTTTCCCCATTGATCAAGTATTTATTAAATTCCTGGAATAGTGGATAGAGTACCCTGCCTGGAGACAGGAAGCCTCATCTTCCAGAATTCAAATCCAGCCTCAGATATTTACTAGCTGTGTGTGACCCTTGGCAAGTCACTTAACCCTGTTTGCCTCAGTTTCCTCATCTGTAAAATGACCTGGAGAAAGGACAAACTATTCTAGTATCTTTGCCAAGAAAATTCCAATGAAGAGCCAGACACTAATGAAAGGATTTTACAACAACAAAAATATTAAGCAGATGTGCAAGATCAACTTTACTGGTTAACAAAGGTGGTAGTATGATGAAAGAGCTTTTTGTTCCAAATTATAGACCACAGAATCTGCCTTCATTAGGGTCCTAATCTTTGGTATTTTAAAGACCTCTTACTTTGAAAGAGGCTTATGTTAAAACTCAAATGGCGCAGAAGGGGCACATAACTTAAACCTTTTGGCCAACATCTTATCAGTCTGTTGGTTTATCTAGTCATAGAAAAGCCATAAGTACAAATGCAGAAGCCAGACTAAATAGAATGATTTATAAAAGTCTGAATGGCAACTGGGAGTGAATCATTTGCCAGTATACAGGTATAAAATGTAAGCTGATTATATAAATATACATAATTATATTGTCATAATTATACAAAATATAGTTATATAACCTTGCTATTTTACAAGCAAAAATGCACATATATGTGCATGTGATACACACACACACACACACACACACACCCCTGTGATTTCATCAGTATAGGGAAATTATAATATAAGTTTCTTGTAAGTAGAGCTTTGTATTTATATTCCTTGCATTTACCATGATGCCTGGCACCTTGTAGGCATTTAATAAATACTTGTCAATTAATTCCTTGATTGATACCAGCATGGAAACTCCTTCTGCCAATACATATTAACGACTCCTCTAGAACAAATTAGTAACTTGTCTGAAGCATTGAGAGATCAGGTAATTTGCCAGTCATCTCAAAGCTTATATGTCAGAGGCAAGACTTCAATCCAGGTTTTACTGACTTCAAGGTAAGTCTTCTATGCACAAGGTCAGGCTGCCTCTGATACTCTTCATACCTTAGCAGGGAATAAAAATGAATAGGAAACAATATGGAGGTTCTGGATGAGAAAAGATAAACTCCAAGATGGAGAAAAAGGCATTAAAAGGGCAAATGGAAGACTGTCAAAGATAAACTCTATTTACTTCCCACATTCAGAGAAGTCCAGCTGATTCTATATGTCTCAGTTACTTTTTATTTCTGATGCAAGTTATCATTTAGCATCTGTTAATCTTTTCTGTTCTCTTATGAGGGATACTGTTCTCCAGGTGCCCAGTGTTTGGATATGATTAAGATTTTTAGTATAAGACCGTGTCATATTTTTCCTTCACTGTTTTGCTTGTGTACTGACGTTCTAAACTCCCAGGGGCAAGAAATGCTCTTGTTTCAGTACAGTTTATCTTACTTTACTACACTGGTCACTGAGTTATAGCAATATTAAATGCTATTACACTGCTGGAAAGAGTCTAAAACTCAGAGTAGGGACATTAGAATGTCATTGTATTGTTAATGGGTATAACATAGGTTGCAATTATGGGGGTGGGGGAGGATAGTTATCATTTCTAACTGAGTAAATGAACTCGCCTTTTGACCTTAAGAAAATAATTTCTTTGTAGCTTATTCCCTTGAAGGAATTACTAAGAACATAGGCATTGCTGTATGAGACCAGACTTGTGATCCTCTAGCCTTTACCAAAAAAAGACCCAAAATAATTACTCTTGAGAGGTATGCTTTTCTTCCCTGCCATCAATTAACATTAGAAGTCAAAATATGTCAGTTTTTCTCAGTAGTTGATCATGGCAGTTAGGCAGCATATTGGATAGACTGCTGGGCCTAGAGCCAGCAAAACCTGAGTTCAAATTTAGCCTCAGATTCTTACTAGCTGTGTGACTCTGGGCAAGTCACTTAAATTTTACTTGCCTCAGTGTCCACAACTGTCTAATGGGGATAATAACCACATCAGAGTTGTTGTGAGGATAAAAGGAGAAAATATTTGGAAAGCATCTGGTATCCATTAGGCACCATATAAATGCTTGTTCTTTCCCCTATAGATCTTATTTTTATGCATTTGTTTATACCTTAATTGAATTCACCTTTTCTTACCTTGATGGCAAAGAGTTCTAAATTTTAATTGTGTTCAAATTTCAAGGAGCATCTGTGATCCAAATCCATAATCATGTTTGCCTCTTAAGTAATATATGGCATGATAAGGTACTACAAACTTTTTTTTTAATCCAGAGAATATCTTATCGTTGCCTTCACACAACTTTGATTCTAATCTAGTCTAATCCAGAAAGTAAATATTAAGCATCTACTAAGCCCAAAGGCACAGCAAGAAGCACTGGGGAAAACAAAGACAAAATGAAAAATAAAAGTGCCCTTGCCCTCTAAGGAACTCACATTCTACTGGGGCAACATTAAATCACCATGTTACATTGACCCCATAAGGATTAATCAGTTTCTCCTGTTCATAGCTAAGCATGAGCCAAGCTACCATCTCTAATTTAATTACACTGAACTGCCCTGTGCAGTCTTTCAGAAATATATTTATAATGGCCTTAAATAAGAAAGGATATTGGGAGAAAGGTCTTTTTAATTTTATAAGGAAGTAAAGAAAAGTTTTAAGGGAATTCAAGGCTGAAAGTTAAAAAAAAGCAACAATTGTACAAATCTAATAGATCACAGAAATGATTAAGACATATGTAATGCATAAATGCATTTTTTTCAGAGAGCAGGAAGCGTCTTTGAGCATGTAAGATGGATGATGCATGGCATGGTTTTGTTATGATGTAAGACAGTAGGTTAAAGTAACTTCACATCAACCTTCAGTGCATGTCATCTAAAAACTAAAAGGTCAGTGGGAAAATGCATTTATCAACATGATAAGCTCCTTGAAATATTTTTTCCCCTAATTCATTTTATCCACTTTTTTTTTCATTTTATCCACTTTCAAAAAAAAGAGATGAAGAGTTTGAGATTAAACTTAGGTTGATATGCCAGGCATCTGCCAGGACCTTTGGATAGTAAAAAAAATTCCTTTTCAGAGATTGAGACCAAATATGATCTCATGCTTATCAGCACCATTAACATGACTTATTAGCATCTTTAACCTAAAACCAAGGTTATATCTTGCTCTACACCAAGAGTGAAAAATAGTGTGGTGTAGCAGAAAGGGGACTGGTTTGTGAGTCAGGAGAAGTAAGTTTTACCTCTGGTAAGCTAAGTAGCATTGTGCCCTGAACAAGTTTAATTCATCTCTTTGGGTTTCAGTGAGCAAAACAAAAGCTTACACCAAATGAATTTCGAAGTTTTTTCCCTAGGACCAAATACTCTATGGTTCTCACTTCATTAATAATTCACTGAACCAAAATTGTGTACAAGAATGGATTGTGGTAGTGAAAGCGGCTGGTGTTGATCTTCCATAGGACCTTCTCTTGTTGAGTCCCCCAAGAATCATGATCAGCACTGATGCTTTGAGCCACAGTGATAGCTTTGGTTCAAATAACAGATAAAATATTATTCATAGAACATGCAAGGGTGTATTATATATGGTCAAAACATCAAGTTAAGTAAAGCCACTCTGGTGGTAGATCATGCATCAGGCAGTCAATCAGTCAAGAAGCACTCGTTATGAACCTACTATGTATGTATCAGAGTCTATACTAAGTACTGGGCATACAAAGACAGGGGTGACATCTCTACACTCAAGAAGGGGAGAAGATAACACGTGGATATATCGCTATATACAAAATGAATATAAGATGATTTTTTCAGGAAAGGCACTAAAGGATCAGGAATGGTTTCATGTAGAAGGTAACACTTGGGTAGTCTTAAAAGACACTACAGATGCTAAGAGGTGCTACTGAGGTGGGAGAACATTCAAGGAACAAGGGCACAGCCATGGAGGTGGCAAATGGTGTATCATATACCAAGGAACAGGAAGGGAGCCGGTTTGACTCACCTATAGGGATTGTCAAGGGAATAATGTATATTAAGGCTTCAGAAATTTGCTGGGACAAAGTTGTAAAGTTCCAAAAAGAGGAGTTTTTACTTGATCCTAGAAATAATAGGGAGCCACTGAAGGTTAATAAGAATGGAAGTGACATGGTCAGGAGCTGTGATAAGGATGGATTAGATTGGGGGAGGTTTGAGTTAGGGAGGCCAAGTGAGAGGCTAATGCAATAGTCCAGGAAGGAGATGATGAGGCCTGAACTAGGACTGTGGTTCCTAGGTTGGAAAGGAGAAGATGCTGGTGATATTATGGAGGTAAAATTGACAAGATTCAGTGACTGATTCAATAGCATTGATATGATACAGGCTAATCAGAACTGACTCCTCTCTAAAACAACCCATCCCATCCCAATCCCACAATCCTATCCTTTTTTGTGGGGGGGGGGGGTTGGCAGGGCAATTGGGGTTAAGTGACTTGCAAGGTCACACAGCTACTATGTGTGTCAAGTGTCTGAGGCCACATTTGAACTCAGGTCCTCCTGACTCCAGGGCCGGTGCTCTACTTACTCACTGTGCCACCTATTTGCCCACTACAATCCTATCCTAAGGAGAAGATTTACAGAAGTATTGAATCCAACCTTAACTCAATAAAGAAATTGTGCTGATGCAGGTGTGCCTTCCTGTCCGATTTACATATAATTAGCATTCTCATGTGCTTATAGATTTTCCTACCTTTGGTATATTGGTGTAATGCACCTGAGTACCTCGTATACCCCTAAATACAAAGGAATGCAAGTCCTGAGGGTCACTGGAGCACTCAAGTCAGTTTGCAGCCCTGATCAGAGCCGACCATTTCCTGGCTTTATGTTGTTGCAATGTGTCCTAGAAGAGGGAATAAGAGCATTTATAACAAGTACAGGTAGTCTGTACTGAAGACATGCTGAGCATGAGCCAGGTCTCTATTAACTCTCCAATTGACTCAAGATGGAGGAGACGGATCAGGGAAGAATTCTTACAGTATCTAAAATTTTTTGTTTTGTGTTTTGTGTGTGTGTGTGTGTGTGTGTGTGTGTGTGTGTGTGTTTTATATTTTGTGGTGTTTTTTAGATGGTCATGGGAGTTGGGGTGACTTGTGATTTTGTTGGTGTATGGAACTTCCAGTGAGAAAACTCCTTCTACTAACGTATATCTGTAGCTATCCAGTCTTAGAGAGCTGTCTGGTTAAATAATTTTTCTAGGATTACATATCTAGGACATATTACATGTAGGGTTTGAATCTAGGCCTTTGAAGTAGATTTTATAAGAATTCATATTAGCTGATTGGGTATGCTTTAGTATACTTAATTCCAAAACAGTAAGCTTAATTCATAGAATCACAGATTCTCAAAGTTAGAATGGTCTTAGAGGTCATCTAGTCCAACCTAGATGAAAACCCTGTTTACACTATCCATAGCAAGAGATTATCTAGCTTTCCCATGAAGCCCTCCAAAGAGGCAACACTAAATACTTCCCAACGCAGTTGATTTCCCTTTTTGATGACTAATTGTCAGGAGCTCATTCCTTATATCAAAGTAATGTCTGCCTCTATCTGCCTCCATTACTCCTACTTTTGACCTAGAATGTGTTCTCAAAATGAGGAGTTACAACTAGTACTATGCTGCCTTATTTGATCCAAAGTGATAGGCAGCATTTCTGGAGCTTGGTTCTTGACCTTGTTTTCTCTTCCCCGTTATCTCAATCATAACAGCATAGACCTAGAGCCAGAAAGGAATCTCAGAAGCCATTAAGTCCAACCTCATTTTATAGATGAAGAAACCTAGGCTGAGAAGTTAAATGATTTGTCCAGGATCACACAGTAAATGTCTGAGGCAAATTTGAACCCAAGATGGGAGTCTTCCTGACTTAATTCCAATGCCCTGGCCACTAGGCCATGCTGCTGGCCTCTGAATAAATTCTGAGTCTAGAAGGCTCAGCTCTAACTTTTACCCTTTCCTCCCTGCTGACTGGTAATAAGGGTACAATATGGGGGTTGTACTCAAGAGCATTTTCCATCTTGGCAGCCATGAAGGAGAAGCAAAAGCCTGGCTTTGCTTTAGTACTCTCTCTATTGGCTGCTAGCTATCAAGGGAGCAGGGTCTTTATAGGTCTGCTCCTATTTTTTCTACTTCTCTTATTGTCAAATGTGAACTGAGCTTCTCTACCCAAGAAGTCCAGTGGCCCAGGACAAATGTAGACTCCAACCTCATGCTCTCATTTGCTCTCCTGGATGTGCTCTGACACAAAGCTAGGTCAAATAGCAGAAGCCTGGAGTTGTAGTCTTTCTTTTCTTCATTCTTTGTCTCTCATAGGAGTTGAAAGGTTTACATTATTATGTTCAGGCAGGACCTGGGTTTAAGATAGGTATCAATTGTAATCCATTATAATCCTTATTAAAGGGATAATTAGGTTTAGGATTATTGTTAAGGATTTCATTTTCATTACATAGGTCTTTATATATTTAAAGGATACATATATAGTCAGATAGATCCTATACTTTTAATAGAAATCATTAAAATAGAAAAAATATGGGAATTTTTAACTAAATCAATTTATCATTTTTAAAGTACCTACTATGTACTGGATACTTGTCTAGTCAATGGTGATACAACGACAAAATGGAAATACTTCCTGCCCTCAAGGAGTGTACATTCTACTGAATATATAAATGTTTATTGATATTTAAATACAAGACATATAATGATAATATATTAAATAAATTAGAAATAATTTAGGAGAGGACACTAACCTCTGGTCAAATCAGGAAAGGCTGTTTGAAGTTGAGCAGAACCTAAAAGGGAGCTAGGAGTTGCAAGCTCAGGAATGAACATAATTGGTAAATATACATTTATTTGTTATTTTATCATGTATTTATATAGCTTTCATTCATTCATTAAATACCCGTTTATTAAGCTGGAGTTTATAGAGTATGGCGGTGATAGGTTTAGACCTATGCTTTAGGAAAATCACTTTAGTGATTAAATGGAGGATGAATTGGAGTGTGTATGTGTGTGGGGGGTGGGGTGGGGAGGAGACTGAGACAGGTTATTGCAGTAATTCAGGTATGAGATTATAAGGGTGTAATAGTAATTAAGGTGGGATTTTTTGCTGTTCTTCTCTTAAGTGCCTTTAAGGATTCTGGCCTTTGTTTGAAGGGGGCAGATAAGGTGGGATTTTGCCTTGGAGTGTTTCTCAGCTTTAACACAATCAGAGAGTCATTGAATTGTATATGATGTGATGCTAGTGATGGGGAACTTTCACACACCCATCCCGGGTGAGGTCAGAGCCATCAGGGCTCTGAACAGGATATAATTGAGGAGAGCTTGGCTTTTGACTTTTGGGGCACACTCATGGAAGGAGTGTTAAGACTCTGGGCAAGCTGTAACTACCCTCGACAGCTTTGCAACCCAGATGTTGGTTCTTCTCTGGTAACTATGTGTTATGATTTGAATCAGACAAGGTCTGTCTGTTGATGTTTGTAATTTCTGTTTGTATTTGCCTTGAAGTTCTGGGGGCTGATATTTTTCCCCCTGAACTAAGTGAATGATATTTGTATGTTGGATTAAAGTAGGATTGTTAACCCCTTAATGTTGCTTTCCTTAGTAAAGCAGATCAAAGAACCTGTGCTGGCAGCTTTCTGTGTGCTTGTTGTTGGTGAGTCTTACACCCCTACAGCAGCTGCTAGCTGATTGTTGTAATAAAGAGTCTGCACCAGAATGGCGACAGTGTCAGAGGAGAAAAGGTGGCATATTTTAGAGATGTTGCAAAGGTGAAATCAACAGGTCTTGGCAACAGCTCAGATATAGGGGGTGAGACATAGTGAGGAATCTAGGAAAACTTCTATGTTGCTGTTAGCCTAAGGGCCAGGGAGGATTGTGTTGCCCTTTACAACAATAGTCAAGGTCTGTGTGTAGGGCAAAGAGGGGAGTGATTGAGGGGAAAAGATAAATAAGTTCTGCTTTGGACATATTGAGTTGAAGATGTCTGCTTGTCATCTAATTCGAGACTGAGATATCTGAAAGGTAGTTGGAGATGGGAAATTGGAAGTCAGCAGGGAGATTGAGGCAGGAAAAGCAGAATTGAGAATCATCAGTATAAAGATGATAATTAAATCCATGGGAGCTGATGAGATCACCATAGACTTAGAAGAGAAGACCCAGGACAGAACCCTGAAGCACAGGTACGGTTAGAGGGCATGATCTGAAGGAGTATCTAGCAAAGAAGAGAGAAAGAGCAGTCAGATAAGTAGGTGGTGAATCAGGAGAGATCAGTATTCTAAAAATCTAGAGTGAAGAGAGTATCAAGGAGGAGAGAGTGATCAGCAGTGACTAAGACTTCAGAGAGGTCAACAAGAATGAAGACTGAGAAAAGGGGAGTCACATGTAAACTCCTTGAGGAAAGGGACTGTATCGCCTTTGTGTTTGTACCTCCCACACCTAGCACACTGCCTGGGATATAGTAGGTGCTTAATAAGTGATTGATTGATTTAGCTGAAGTTTTCCCTATATTCATATCTTTATGATCCCCTTTAAATACCTCTCTCTAGAACAAAATTGTGTAGTGAATTTGAGGGGTTCAGCTTTACAGGAACACTAAATCCAAGGTAAAAAAAGTATTAGGAATCCTGGTATTTGAGAGCAGGGATGTTAAACTCGAATAGAAATGGGGGCCTATAAACCATACATAAAAATCGCTGTGGGAGCCATATTAATTTAGAAAACTACATGTTAACATTATCTAGGTTTTACTGCATTTTTATTGATTTTGTTAAATATTTCCCAATTACATTTTAATCTGATTTGAGTCACACTTGGGTGTGACATGGGCTGCATGGGGCCTATGGGCTGTTTGTTGGACATCTCCATCCCAGAGGTAAGTCAGATTCAACAACTGGTGGAAGTTGATGTGTTTCTCTCCCCTTTTTTCCATATGACAGGCTTTCAATTACTAGAAGACAGCAATCATGTTTCCCATGAGTCTCCCTTTTTCAGACGAACTATCCTTATTCTTTCAGCTGATGCTCATGCTTCTCTCTACTTCTGCTCTTCATCATAGAGTTTTTACTCTATTGCCTTCAGCAGTTAACTTAGGTTAAAGCATTAATGAATGTAGGACTATTGAGAAAATAGACCAGGGAGTAGTAGTCAAGATGGATCCTTGCTTCTATTTCCCTTGAGTTGACATTGATTTATGATCTTACCACAAGCAAGCCATGAAACTTGTGGGCCACAATTTACCCAATATGAAAGGACTCTGGGGAGAATGTGTAGGGCATCCATGTTCTGAACTGCTCAAGTCCCCCCAGACCTCGAGTAATGGCTTTTAAGACCAGCACTGAGAACCATGACAATGCTGAATATAAGTTTTCCAAAGAACATACAAATGCTACATGTCTTTAGCCAAGTTTAGTTCTTTTTTGCTCTTTTACCCCAGCACATGCTGTGGCAGGAGCAGACTTCCTGGAGGCTTAAAAATGACATTTTATTTTAGCTTCTTAAGAATAAAGCAATCATATTAAAGCAATAGTCCTTTCCTCCTACATGAAATGAGATTGTTTTTATCTCTATGTAAAAAGGAAAGCTTCTTGCAGTCAGCAGACCTTTTCTTTTGTCTTTGTATCCCCACACATAACATTCCTCTCCCATCTCTGTACTTTTGCACTGTCTATTCTCCATGCCTGGAATGCCCTTCTTTCCCACTTCTGTTTTGTGGAACCCCCTTTTTTCTTCAAAATTCAGCTCAAGCTATACCTTTTTCATGAGCCCACAGCTTCCATTGCCTTATCCCTCCCAAGATAACTCTGTGTCTGGTTTGTATACCCCCATATATGCACATATCTCCCCCATTAAAATTCAAGCTTCTCTAGGCAAGGTCTTCTCCATAGGATCATTGACAAGGAATTGAAAGTGATCCTAATTCAATACCCTCATCTGAGAGATGGGGAAACTGAGCAGCAACATTTTCCATCTTTACTTCAAAACAAGCACAGGGTCTTATACATGGTAGGGACCTAATAGTTGTCTTGAATTGAATTGAAGTATTGGTAACATGTTTTTATATTGTAGGAATGGGGATACAAATGGCGAGCCAGCCCTCTGAGCAATCCAGAAATTCTGCTTACTAGGTTGACCTAAGAAGAATTCTGAAATTTTTGCTTTAAAAAATATGTATCCTATTAGCTATTACTCAAGAACCAGTAGGTCTCAAGGTGCCTTGCCAGTAAGCTTAGTATTAATTGTAAGTTTATTTTATTTTAACTTAAAATTTTTAATTAAAAAAACCCAACTGTAATTATTTAAAAAAAAATTACTGTGGACTGCATAATCTGGATTTCTATTGCATAGCCTACTGTGGAAAAACACTTAGATACTCTTCCTGTGTAGAGTATTCATGATGGAAACATTTTACATAGCTGTCGGTTTTTATGTGTCCTTGCGTCTGGAAGATGCTGCTGTGAATATTGGACTCATTTCCTGAATGTGAGGATAGAGTGGTGAAGGGTGGAAATTGAGTGCCCCTTCCTGTCACTGTATACAGTGACCAGCCCTTTTGGTGACTCAGTTTAGAAAAAAAGCTTTCCTCTGTGGTGATGCTATTCTTTTGATTCTCAGGATTCCACAGGAGGGCAGCCTCTCCCCAAGTAGCTCCTGGGAGCAGAAAGGAAATGTGGAAAATTCAGTGACTAAACCAAGATAGTTATTATGGAAGAAGGAAGACAAAAGAGTAGAAGAAAGTCATCCATGGTGGTAATTGCCACTAGACTTTGGCTGAAACTTCAAAATCAGGTTCATTATGTTCTCTGGATGACTTTCTTTTCCAGGGACCAATTTGGAATACTGTGGGCAATATGAGCACAGTTTGAGTAAGACAAAGAGCATGAGAATCGCACACTGTGGTTTCTTCAAGCGTCCTCTCTATTCATGTGCCTTAGATCTCTCAATTTCTGTTTTAGATGTGTTATACTAAGCAATAGAATTAAATTGATAGAGCAAAAAAATAAAAAAAACCAAAACATGTTTTTCCTCCTCTCCCTCTGCCCTTCCCTAGACACTCCCCCTTTTAAAAGAAAGAAAAAAAATGCATTTGCTTTAGATTGAGGCTTGGGACCATTAAAAGACTCATTCAAATTGATGAGATGGTGCCCCAAATTGAGAATTTTTCATTTTTGGAGGCATAAGGAGGGATTGTGGAGTGGCAGAAAACATTGCGTCATTATTGTCTGAGCCACATTGCTTAAATGTAATAAAGTCTTCTAAGTTTGCTCATGATGGGAACATGTGGGAGAGACTTACATAGTCTTCCCTGGCTGACTCCCTTCTCCAGAATAGTTATAGTGTGAACCGACCAGTTGTCATGTAATTAAAGTTGAAGCTGGACTGTTGGCTTCTTGCCTGCTGAGTGAGTTGATCTATCTCAGCATGCAGAGTACCCCTTCATAAACCTCTCCTAGGATTGGCTTTACATTTTTTGAGCCAGGCTTCTATCTCCAAATGATTTTTTCTAGCTATTTCTTAAGTTAAGTGAAGGGTGTTTGTCTACTACTGGGGTAAGTTAACTTTTTGGATCTGGGGTTTTCTTTCTAGGCCTTGTGCCAGGAATGTCATACATAAATTGATGACCACAAGTAAAAGAGGATGGGGGAGATCAGGAGGACAGATCAATCTCAAACTTTTTATTTGGGAAAAGGCCAGGATTCATAAGGACATGACTAACTCTCTTTTTTAAAGGCCAGACAAAAGTAGTAGGGCTTTCTGGTGACTACATATAATGATACACCAGGAATAGTACCTTCTGCGAAAAGCAGAAGATTATTGTCTTAAAATTCAACTAGACAAATATAGATCAAGCTTAATTATGAATTTTGGTAAGAGCTCATTCATAACTTTTCACAGGATTATGTGCTTTGAAGGAATTAACAGAACACCTGCTGCTGAGGTCCTTCCTTCTAAGCATGATACAATGGAAAGAGCACTGGTTCAAAAGTCAGAGAACTTGTGTTCAGTCAGTCAGTCGATAAGCATTTATTAAGCACGTGTTGTGAGCCCAGTAATTCTATCTCTGGTGCATAGTTATCTGTGTGATCATGGGCAAGTCACTCATCTTCCTTGGGGCTCAATTTCTTTATCTGTCAAATGAGGGGGGTAAACTAGATACCCTCTGAGGTCCTTTCAGCACTAAATCCAGTACTCTATGACCCAATATACATGAAGCATTGTGCCAATGGTAGGTATGGGGGAGAAAAAGGGTAGACTAGAGAAAGGAATGAAGGAGAAAAAGACAGAGAGGGAATGTAAATAAGACATTGGCCCTGATCACCGTAAGAGAGAAGAATAAGAGAAGAAATCTAAGATGCAAAGTAGTAGGAAGAAGTACAGCTGAGTCCTCCTTCACAGTTCCTCCAAATAGATCTAGAAAATGAACTAGGATTAGTTCTGATTGGGAAATCCAAGAAAATAAAATCCTAGTCATTTTTCTAGCCTTGATTGCCATAGGGAAATAAATGTAATGGTCTGCAGATGCTGTGGATAGAGACTAGCCAGGAAAGTCTATGAGGAACATTCCAGAGTGGGGAGAATTTGTGTATCAGGCAAGAAAATATCCCATATCTAGCAAAGAAAGAACTGCCTACACTTGGGTAGGTTTCAGGAGTAGATGCCAACTGTCAGGTGCTTTGCTCAGTTATGGACTGCAAATACACGATGGACTGAGGAGGGGGTTCTACACTTAGGATAGCATTCTAGGATGAGTGGTCTAGGCCATATATCTAGAAAGGAGAAAATTAAGAAGCAAGCATCAGATGTGTGGTTCTGAACCTAGGAATAGGGTGGGTCTCAGTTCCAGCCCCAACTCTAATTTGAAGCCTGTAATGGAATAGGCAGAGTATGAATATTAGATTTAAGGGGAGCCTGCAGTTGTGCCCCTTTGAACCAGTGGGACTTTCTAGATGGCTGACAGAGGATTAATCCAGCAGCAGTCCACTGGAACTCTAAACAGATCATGACCATAGGCATATTGCTCATACCCAAACACAGGTCAGGTACTTGCAGAGCTCAGACCAGGAGGGCAAAAACCAGACTTTTTCCTGGATCAAAATTCTTTGGGATTACTGAAAGTTTTCAGATCCCCAGCATGAGCTATTTATGAGATCCTGGAATAATATTATATTCAATACACCAAAAAAGAAGCAGCAGGATCATCTTAGAATCTTGAATATTCCCTCTGGAAGTATTCAGAGCCTGACCCTAACATAAAGTTTGAAGTCAAGAAGTTGGCTGTAGAAATTAGTAAATTAAAAAAAAAGAATTCTACTATAAATAGAAACTATGGGGACAGGGTGCTCAGAAACAAACTAAGAAGAGAGTGATTCCAAGGTATCAATGAATAAAGCTTTGAAGTAAAACATAGTTTGGGTTACAACTTCAATTAGGATTCCTGGAAGAGATAAATGAAGCAACAGTTTTTTTTTTAAAGAATTAAAATGTTTTTATAAAGGAAATGAGACTGCTAAAGGAAAAAAAAATTTGGAAAACAAATGAGAGCTATAGACAAAAGAATTGGAAAGGGAATTAACAGGTTGGCCCAAATGGCATAAAATCTTACCCAACCAACATACTCTCTGAAAATTACAATGGACCATATAAAAGCCATTGTTTCTATGAGACACTAAGAAGTAATAACATGAATCAAAAGACTGAATAAATGTAAGAAAATTTGTTACATCATTTAAAAAAAAGTTACCTGGAACCCAGATCTAGGAAAGATAATTTGTAAATGATTGAACTATTTGAAAACCATGGCCAAAAAGACAGGATTCCAGAAATCATATTTCTAAATATCATAAAAGAAAATTGCCCATGTTTCTTAGAAATGGAGAGCAATGTGGAAATACAAAGAATACTCTGGTTACCTCCTAAAAATGCCAGGAACATTAAAGTCTATACCCAGAGCATTCAGATAAATTTAAAACAAAATACTACAAGCAGCCAGAAAGAAAGTTCAAGTACTGAGGAGCCACAGGCAAGTTCATGCAACATTTAGCACCTACCACCAGAAAAGGGAAAATTTTTGAATTTTAAATTCTCTCTTTCCTGCCTAACCCTTTCTTACTCACTGAGAAGGCAAATAATATGACATCAGCTATACGTGTGAAATAATACAAAATACATTTCCATAATAGCTATACTGCAAAAAAGCAAGAAAAAAAAATTAAAAATGGGAAAACTATACTTCAACTTGGACTCAGAGTTCATCAGTTCTTTCTCTGGAGCATTTTTCATCTGGCATCCTTGGGAATTGTCTTTGATCATTATCTTAGTAGGAATAGCTAAGTCTTTCACAGTTTATCATAATTACAATGTTACTTTTACTGTGTAGAATGTTCTCCTGGTTTTGATTACTTCACTTTGTGTCAGTTCATATGTCTTTTCATAATTTTCTGAAACCACCCCCCTCATCATTTCTAATGTCATAATAGCATTTTGTCACTATCATATGATACAACTTGTTCAGTCATTCCAAAATTTATGGACATTCTCTCAATTTCTAATTCTTTGCTACCACAAAAAGAGCTGCTAGAGATATTTTTGTACAATGGGTCTTTTTCCTTTTGCTTTGATCTCTTTGGGACACAGACCTAGTAGTGGTATTACAAAGGGTATGCACAGTTTTATAGCCCTTTGGGCATAGTTCCAAATTATTCTCTGGAATGGTTGGATCAGTTCACAACTCCACCATCAGTTCATTTGTGTACCTAGTTTCCCTCATCTCTTCCAGCTTTTGTCATTTCTAATAGGGGTGAGGTGGTTCATTTGAGTTGTTTTAATTTGCTTTTCTCCAATCAATAGTGATTTAGAGCATTTTTATATGACTATAGATAACTTTTTATATGAATTTTATATGACTATAGATAACTCTGAAAACTGCCTGTTCATATCACTTGACAGTTTATTAATTGGGAAGTGGTTCTTATTTTTTTTTTGTCAATTTGACTCAGTTCCCTATGTATTTGAGAAAAAGAGGCCTTTATCAAAGAAACTTGCTGTGAAATTTTTTTGATATTACTTCATTGTCTATGTCACCTTTTAGCAAAATGTAGTTCCTCTGCTTATTTTAATTAACTCTATTTTTTTGCATTGTCTGTGATCCCCAAAAAAAATTCAAAAAAAAATTCAGCTGAAGCATAATAGATTCTACTCCATTTCCTTATTTTATCTTTGTGTGTGTGCCTTTCTCTTTCAAGTGTATCTCTTGTAAACAACATATTGCATTTCTGTTTCTAATCCATTCTGCTATCTGCTTCTGTTTTGTTGGGGCCCTCATCCCATTCACATTCAGATTTGTAGTTACCATGCATATCCCTCTTTCCTATTTTCTTCTAATTATCCCCTCCATTTTTATCCTGTCCCTTCTCAAGAGACTGTTTTGCTTTTGACTACTGCCTTTCTTATTCTGTCCTCCCTTTTATCATCCACCCCTCTTGCTCTTATCCTCTTCTACCTCCTATTTACCTGTTGGATAAGATAGATTTCTATATCTTACTGAGTGTAGTTCTCTCTGTATGTCTTCCCTCCTTAACCAATTCCAATGAGAGTGAGGTTCAAGTATTGCCCTCCACCCCCAACCTCAATTTCCCCTCCATTGTAAAAGCTCTTCCTTGTGAGCCTTCTTCTATGTGAGATAATTTCCCTAATTCTACCTCTCCCTTCCCCTTCTCTTAGTGGCTCCTTCTTTTTCATGCCTTCATTTTTTTTAGATCATTCCAATAAAATCAACTCACATCTGTGCCCTCTCTCTGTACAGACTGTTTCTAGCTGACCTAATAATGATGATGTTCTTAAGAATTACATTTATCATCTTCCCATACAGGGATGTAAATAGTTTAACTTTGCTGTTTTTCTTATGATTTCTCTTTCGCATTTACTTTTTATGCTTCCTGAGTCTTGTGTTTCAGTGTCAGGTTTTTTATTCAGCTCTGTTCTTTTCATCAGAAATGTTTGAAAGTCCTCTATTTCATGAAATACCCATTTTTCCTCTAAAGGATTATGCAATTGTAAGAAATGGGAGGAGGAGTTTTGTTTCCACAGAACTGAAGGTGTACCACCCCCTCTCCCCCACCCCAGCTTTAGCAGAAACCAGGCCTCAGGTCAGTCAGGTGAAAGATCAGAGGCTAGTACGCATGCTTAAATGAGCCATTTTAGGAGAGAGAGCATGAGGTAGGCAGTCAGGGGCACTAGAGAGGCCAAACTGGTGAACCAGTTCAAGCTTATCAAGGGCCTGGTCTTGGTGAAGAGTCCAGGCCTACTGATTTGCATAATTTGCATATGTTACAGAGGGAAGGTAGGGGAAATAAAGAATGTAGATTAATCCTAAACTCAGACAAGGAAAATCTAATTAACTTCACTTTTGCTTCTGTATCCTTATTATCCTACCTATATAAACTATATAACCTAGGAAAACTATGTAAAAAGTAAAGAATGTAAACTAACCATAACTCTAGCAGGAGTGGAGGGAATGGTTTCCCTTCTCCCCCCTGCCCCTTGCAGCTGTATCAGCATGAGTGTTTCCAGGGAGCACTACACTACACCTGCTCTCTCAAGGAGCATAATAGATGCCTTCCTCTGCCCACTCTGGCACTCTGGTCCTGAGTTCTTTGGGTGAGAATGGGCAAATCACATGGATCTTCCCAAGGTCATGGGAAAAGGAAAGCAATGAGCTACGGAAGCATGTCTTGGGCTAACTTCCTGATCCTGCCTTGGGGAGTCCTGTGATCCCCACTGCAGTGTTAAGAGGGCTACCACTCAGGATTTCCCTGGGGAACCCTGTGGTCTGCACAGCTTTCTTAAGGGGACATCACTTGGGACTTCTGGCCCTGTCTTGGAAGCCTTGTGATCTTACTGCCATCCTAAGGGGCCATTGCCTGGGTCTTCCTTAGGGTCTGATCCTAGGAAGCCCTGTGATCCCCACAGATTAAGGGGACTACCACTTGGCCTTCCTCTGGGAGTCCTGTGGTCTGCACAGTCTTCCTTAGGGATTATCACAGGGTTCTTCCTCAGGACTTTGGCCCTGCCTAGGAAGTCCAGTGATCCCCAAAACCACATTTCTCACACAATGAATCCTGAACTTTCATGGAAATAACATTCCTAGAAAATGACATGAAAGTCAAAAATCTGAATGTTAATACTTTGAACCTCTAGGAAATGGGGAGATAGTTCCTGCAACTAACAAAAACTATAGTCTTTCACTAGAGACTGTTGAAAATACACTTTTCCACATACCATTCATCACAACAAAATATTAATTCTGATAATATGCACTTTTACTAACACAGTAACCATGAAATAAGCCATAAAATGCAATACATAAAATAAAATTGGCAACATGTGAAACATTTTTCTCATCAGTAATTCCCTAAAATTCTTTGACCTTTTGTGTTAACATCTTAATAAAAAATTGATTTCAGACAATATGCACTTTTTATAACATAAAATCTATAGTGCCATAACTATTGTACTGCAAACAAAATTCTTAAAACTGAAAAATTTTATAAACTGAATCATTCCTTCTACTATGTCAGATGGCAGTGAGTGTGTCATACTATATACTACTGTAAACCTCTGTGCCTTGGCCACTCTCTGAAAACCAAAGAAAAGGTTTCTGGGACTTCAGTCACTGTTGTTAGAAGATGCTGATATTGGCAGGGTCCTAACATTACACCCAACACTGTCCTCCGAAGCTGGTGGATGGTGTTGGAGATCCTCTGGAAGTAACTCAACAATGAGAGCAGCAGGATGAGTCAGAAATGAGAGCTAATTTTTGGCCCCTGCTTCCCTAAAAAATAATGAGGTAGAGGAATGAGAGTACATAAACATATTTACACATATATCTGTTCTTGACTACCTGTGAATAGGTTGTTCACTTTGTTTACAATTTGAAGGGGCTACAGACCATATCTAGTTCAATTTTTCTTGATTAAGAATCTCTCCTCTTTCATACCCAACAATAGTTATGTAGTCTTTGCATGGAGGTCACCAGGACCAGGGAATCTTCAACCTCCAAAGGTGGCCCAATATGCTTTTATATAGTTCCAAGATTGGCACAGTGGATAGAATACTAGACCTGGAGTCAGGAAGACTGATCTTTTGGAGTTCAAATCTGGCCTTAGACACTTACCAGCTATGTGACCCTGGGCAAGTCACTTCACCTTCCTTGTTTGCCTCAGTTTTCTCATCTGCAAATGAGCTGGAGAAGGAAATGGCAAACCACCCTAGTATTTTTGCCAAGAAAACCCCAAATAGGTTCACAGAGTCAGAAATGAATGAAAAACTACTGAACACATAACTGTTAAGAATTTTCCCTTTATATAAAACCTAAATCTGCCTCCGTAATTTTCACTCATTGATGCTAACTTATCCCTGCAGGATCAAAGCAGAATAAGTATAATCCCCTTTTCACAGGATACTCCTTCAAATACTTCTTGATGACAATGCATCTTCTCTTCTCCAGGACAAATATTCCTAGAACCCTCCCTGATATTCCAATGAGTACACAGTACTCTGGATGTGGGTTCTGACTGGGGCAAAATAAAGCAAGACTACCACCAATATGTCTCTTAATACAGTCTAAGACAGCATTGGATTTTTATGGCTCTCATATCATGATGTTTATGCATATTAGCTTACATTCTATTAAAGCTTATACTCTTCTTTTCAGATAAACCACAATTAAGTTATGTCCTCTTCATTTGGTTTTTGAAAAGTAGACTTTTTTTTTAGTCTTTGGTAACACTTTACATTTTTTTCAGAGAGGATAATTCTCAGTGAAGGAACTGCTCCAGAGCTGATTCACATCATAATAGTGAGTCATGTAGTGCCTACTATGTGCCAGGTGTGAATATGGGCTCCGTAATGCTTGTACTAACCATTAAATATACTAGAGCATCCCTTTTTCACGTGGGAACTGGGCAATGGAATAGCAAAACAACTAGCCAATCAGGAGGACTTCTGATTTCCAGGACTGGTTGACATACCAGCAATCCTTTGTGGTGACCAAGAGTAAACCCATCTGGATGTATAGAAAACCAGCAACTCTAAAGCCAACTAAGCTCATACCAGCTTTTAAGCAGATCCTGAACCATTGGTGGTTTATGGACCTTCAAGAGACATCTTTATCTTCAGAGATTCCCCTAACTGCTGGTCATGGGGCTCTCCGACAAATCCTGTTTCATGTGTTTTAGAGACATTCTCTTATTTTATTGTATGTGCTCAAGCCTTGAACTGCTTATCACCAGGTGACTTGTGTATCAAAGGGCCACAGTTTTTAAAAACCTGAAATTCCTCACTCCCCCTATTTCCTGGATCTCCCCCACCCCTTGAGAATGGAGCTCCCTGCCTCCTTCCTTTCTAGGACCTAATCAATTCTCACCTTTTCAAATTCCCTAACTTCCTTTGTTTAAAAAGTATAAATACCTAACACTTTCCAACTCCCCTTTGAACAGATGTAATCTTTGTAATCTGTGATAGGACTCTGGTTCATTCTAGGTCCCCCTTTTTGGACCTGGGGTTTCTTCCATTTTAACAGTTCACAGGTATTTTTATTTTAACACAGGCAATGTGCCAAGTGCTTTACAAATACTATCTCCTTTGATCCTCACCACCACTCTGAGAGGTAAGCGTTATTACAATCTCCATTTTACAGTTGAGGAAACTGAGGAAACAGAGTCATTTGCCTGAGGACACACAGCTAGTAATTGTCTGATACTGGATTTGAACTCGTGTCTTCCTGAGTCTAGGGTCAGCACTCTATCATCATCATCTGTTTGGCAATTTATAATCTTATCAAGTGGTTTTGGTCTCTGAAAAGGTGAGTAACTTGTCTAGGGCCACATAGCCAGCACATATCAGAAGCAGGGTTTGAACCTAGTTTTTCCCAATACTAAGGTCAGCTTTTCATCAGTTATGTTAAAGCTTCCTTTCAGACTTTACATTTTTTCCTATTAAATTTCATCTTACTGGTTTTGGCTTCATTATGCTGTCTTTTCTTCCCCAATGACTTTTACGAGATCACACAGATAGCGAATGACAGATATAAATGTCTACTCATTTTCCCTCTGTTTTGGATTATCCCTTTCCTTATCCTTGCCTGGTCTTTACAGTTTCAGGATTCCTTCCAATTCATCCTTCCATATTAAATTGTAAAGAATAAACACAATATAGCTTTTTCTCCCTGCTTCCTCTTTGATGACGTTCATATTTTTTTAAACTCTTCTGTTCTGTTGTTTCCTTTTGTTTGGGAATTACTAATGATTAGCTCTTCGGCATCAAGGGTGAGTAGAAAGGAGGACAGTTCTGAGTCTTTCTCAGCTACTTGTGCATGGAAAAGGTCATTAGTAGCTGCGTAACCACTGGGACTGAAAAACCTTTTTTTTTTCCTTTCCAGCTCTCTCCTCATCAAGAAATAATGTGTAGGAGCAAAAATCAGAACTTAGAGAGGAAATTATCTCCTGCCTGAATCTCTCTCCAGTGACTTTTGCTGTTGAAATTTGTTTTAAAAGCATCTGGGGTTTTTTTTGGTCTTTTGTTTTTTGGTTAGAACCTGAAAGGTAAAGGTTTGTAGTATGTCTTAAAGTTGGGCTTTTTTCTTTCATCATAAAATCTACTATAAAAACAGCATTGATCTAGGTGCTGGGAATGCAAAAAAGTCTAACATCTGTAATCTACGAGATTATAATCAAATTGGGAAAGAAATCTCATAAATGTTTCATATATTTGGAGCTTAGAAGGAACTTGTAGGAAATCTAGTAGGAGTCCTTCATTTACAGTTAGGGAAGCTGAGGCCTAATGAGGTTAAATGATTTGCTAAAGGTCACACACAGGTTGTAAATGGTAAAGATGATGTCATTAGAATGTAGGTCCTCTGGTTCCAAACCCAGAATCTTCTTCAATGTACCACATTTCCTCTGAATTTCAAGGTAATTTGGATTTCACAGATGGGCACAGTGTTTAATATGTGTTCGAGTTATGTAAGGTCCAACTTAGGGCCTCTAGTTATAAGGGATTATTAAATACAGAATTAAGATACACATTTCAGAATATTCCACATTTTTAAGATAATGCTATGTCTTTTCTGAAATTTAGGCCTCAGTGAGTCTGGCCTTCAGTATTTATACTTCTTCAGAGAGTTTTAAATTTTTTTTTCTTTCTCTCCCACTAAACTGCTTCATTTTACTTACAAGTATCAGTGTATTAGTCACACCCACAATATACAAACATACACAAATATTTATACACACATGTCTATATGAATATACATACACATGCATTCTTTGTGTATTTATGCATGTATTAATTCTCTTTCTTGGGAGATCTACGCCATTTAAAATAAAAGAAATTGACTTTGCGATGTTGATTATATGTGAGTATATGCATTTGTAAAATAGTCAAGCATTAATAAGTTGTGTGCTAGGTTGAAAATCATATACATTGACCTGTTTAGTTTTGTGCTCTTTACTACCCAAATTCCACTGAAACACAGGAGAAGAGTGAAACAGTTTGGGAGTGGAGGGAAAGTCACTAAAAGCAATATGCAAATTCCGGGCCAGATTAAGACACACTGAAGCCTCGAACTATGTTAAATATAAGAAATATTATCATATGACCCTGAACATGTAGTATATTCCATGTTGTGTACTTTAATTCCCCCTCATAATCAAATGGCTGAAAATGGAGTTCATGGACATATTCAGTATAGCAAGCATCCATGATCCTCAAATTACCTATAAACCCAGAGGCAGTGGGGAACATTGAAAAGCATGCTGGACCTGTAGCAGAAAAACCTGGGCTTAAATTCTGATCACCACTTGTTTTCTGTTTAACAACTTAAACAAGCAAAATTATATATATGCAGACACCCATATTGTGTGTGTGTGTGTGTGTGTGTGTGTGTGTGTGTGTGTAATGAAGATATTTCTTTTTTAGTCAGTAGTTTTGCTTATAATCAAAGAAAGATAGAGGGGAATGAATGTGGTGGCAAAGGGATTCAATTCATTTAAAGGTCATTGTGACATTGGGCCACCCAAAGCAAACCACAATACTCCAGGCTTAGGATACATCTTTTGTTTTCACTTGCAGGTTCCTCGCTCCTGATTTAAGATTACAGAATGGTACCATAACATTTTATAATGAGTAACCAGCTTTTGGGGCCCAGCTCTTTAAACAAGTTTAGGGGCTTGATAAGGACTACAAAGCAAGGTAATGGATGCTTTTAGGGGGGAAAAAATTACAGAAGCAAAATCCCTAGCTACCATTTTAAAAAAAATCTAACTCAAGGAATGCAGAAAAATAGGGGAAAGAAGTAAAGCCATATCCCCCCCCCCCTTTCTTTTTCTTTTTCCTTGAGAAATGTCCTTTGGATTCTCCAGCCGCTTTGGCGCCTGCCACTCCCCTAATGCTTGGCAAATTGATTCCTCCTGAGTGCAAGCAGCGTCAGCTGGCCCTGATTTGCAATGCATACCCAGCAATGGCTTACAGCCCTGGAGGAGTGCTGGAAAAGAAATGAGCGTGTACGTGCTTCGCCAGGAGATTGGACAAATGCTCTGAGAAGACCTGTGAAGCAACTTCAACCTTGCACACCCCACCTTTCCCCTGCTACCCTGCCTCTCTTCCCTCTGCTGAGTTTTTAGAGCTCTGAAGAGTGTGTGGGAGCTCTCATATTTCCAGGGGGAGAAAATTTACAAGGAGGCAATGGTCTCATCCAAAATAACAGTTTGGGTTGATCTGCATTTTTTTTTGAGATACTACTTAAAACACACACATATACACAAATACACACACATCTTATCACTGTTTTTTCATAACTGATCACTGTGTTTCCCCTACTGGGTAATCCAGCACCAGCCAAATCTGGTGGAATTAAGACTAGAATTCCTGAGCTTTTCAAACCTGGACCATTGTTATTTGACATTCTGAGCCTCTAGCCTTCAGAAGGGTAATGCAGGGTTTACTTTTCTACGTTCCACCCTCCTAGGCAGTCTACTGATCAATCAACAAATATTTATTAAATACCTACTGTGTGCTGGGCTCTGTGCTAGGCACTAGGGATGCAGGTAGAAAGAATGAAATGACCCCTAGTCTTAGTTTAATGTTGATGACTGTAAATGCGTATATGTGTGTGTGTATACATACATGTATGTATATATATATATATATGTACATATATATATATAAACATACACGTACGTATGCATATTAAATACAAGGAAGTTTTAGAAGGAGAGAACTAATAAATTGGGAAAGGTTCCTGCAGAAAGTGGGTGTCTGAACTGCATCTTAAAAGAAGATAGGAGCTCTGTGAAGTGGAGGCAGGAAAGGAATGCATCCCACACATAGTGGATGGCCAGTACCAAATCACCAAGAGAGAATATGGAGTGCTATGACTGAGGAAAGGATTTGGCTGGATTGGGGAGTATGGGAGGACACCATGTCTACCGAGGCTGTAGAGGTAATTTGGATTCAAGTTGTATAATGCTTTAAAAACTAAACAGAGGAGATTGCATTTTATTCTAGAGGCAGTTGGAAACTACTGAAGTTGATTGAGGAGTTACATAGGTCTGGGCTTAAGGAAAACTACTTTGGAAGCAATATGTAGAATAGGCCGGAATGGGGAGAGCCTTGAGGCAGGGAAATCAATTAGGCATCTATTACAATAATCTAGAAAAGAGGTAATAAGATCCCAAACTAAAGTGTGAGTGGAGAAAAGGACTTATTTGTAAGAGATACTATAAAGTTAAAAATGGCAAGATTTGGCAACTGATTGGATGTGTGTGGTGAGACTGGTACCTTCAATAGGATGGGGAAGTTTGGAAGAGGGAAGAGTGTAGGGGAAAGTATAATGAGCTTAGTTTCCAACATATTGAGGTTAAGATACTTTCACAACCTGGGCAAAGTGCAGTCAGTCAATTTCATAGAAAACTAAAATGGTTGACATAGCTCCAGGAGCTTGTGGCCTAGCTCTGCATGGGAGAATTGGTGCCACTTTTGTTTTGTTTTGTTTTTTTCATTCCTAAGAGCATGCCCTTTCAAATCAAACCATCTAAGCAGGTTCCATACCTTCCCTTTTCTCAGCTTCTTTAAATGTCAGTGGTATTGTTAGAAGTGATGAGGACTGAAATTAATAGATTATTCAAAGGATTGTGGACCCAATAGTTTCTTTGGATGAGCAACAGACAAATTGAATAGGATGATTTAAAAAAAATTGAAATAGCATGATTAAAAATTTTTGTTAAATTAATTAAAAATTTAAAAGTTCAATTTAAAATTGAATACGATGATTAAAAAAAGAAATTTAAAACCAAAAGGCTCCAGAGGTAAGTGGGCAACTTAAAGTACCATTACTTAGTATTACTTCTGACTTCTGACTTTTTTTCAGTCATATTTGACTATTGGTGACCTCATGGACCATAGCTTGCCAGGCCCTTCCATCTACTGTCTCCCAAAATCTGTCCAAGCTCTTGTTCATTGGTTCCATGACACTATTTACCCATCTTCTGCTGTTCCCTTCTCCTTTTGCCTTCAAGCTTTTCCAACATCAGGGTCTTTCCCAATGAATCCTGTCTTCTCATTATGAGATCAAAGTATTTATGCTTCAGCTTCAGGACTTGTCCTTTCAAATAGTCTGAATTAATTTCTTTAAGTATCTACTGATTTGATCTCCTTGCTGTCTTTCTTTACATCATTTGTAGAAGGAGGATAATATCTGCTTTCTCCCAAACTTTTAAGGATGCTGGGAGAATAAATATACTGAGATAAATGGTAAAAGAAGGAAACCAAGAATTGACCATGATGATAATGGTAATTATTTTAATGACATGAAATTTGATTTGTAGTCTTATTCAAATCACCCATTCTATGTGACTATGGATGGCAATGAATGATATTTTAAATTAGCTTTTTGGAAGTGGAATGTTTTATAGTTCCTTGAGTTGTATGAACACAATACCAGGGAAGAATAATGGTCCCCAAAGTATATTACTGAATTGTTCCATTTGACAGGAACACTAGATTACATTTTAGTCTTCTCCAGAAGCTAAGTTGTCTTTACAACAATCATCCCTTCATGTGGCAGGATTAATGCTTCCTTGAAATTTGCATACCTTACAGGAACATAGAAAATGTGTAATATATTCTGAAGGGGGTTAATATAACACAGTGCCATATGTTATTGTGTTAACCTGCACTTTGCATGTGTTAGCCGTTTGGATTCCTTAGATGTCTGAGCAAATATGTATTTGTAAAAATAGTAAGAAATAAAATTTCTAAATGAAATCAAAACCTGCTTCCATATGATTAAGAGGAGGAAAAAAAAAGAAATCCTGGCAGGGACCACTAATTTATAATATATAATCTGAGTCTGGTCTCCAATATTAAACATTACATGCAATACTTTGTAAACATAAGGAATATTAATAGCACAACAACTGTGATGCCCAGAGCACCTTGTTACCAAAGGTCTGAAACAGTCATTAATTATGAAGGAGCAGGAACCAGTCTACACGAGAAAAAACTAGCTTTATAAATTCATTGAATCCAAGGATTAAGGAAGATCAATGAGAAATGCTGAAGGATGGATTAAAACAACAAACTGTATATGGTGAAGAATATTATAATATTTTTTTAGACTTCTCTTGGAATCATTTAACAGAAATGTTCCTTACACACACACACATACATACACACACACAGGAACACACACACTTGCACACAAGCACAGACAATCAAGATGCTAATGCTATAGCTCATTTATTGCCAGCATATTCAGTGACATTTCATAATGTACATCTGTCAGCCAGAGATATAAATGAATGAGGTGAACCATACAATTTACCCTCAGGAAGTTCCATTAGAGCCCCCAAAGTATAATATTTATGAGGTCAGAATCAATTAATCAGATAGCTGTATTTGCTTTTCAGCTCAACATGCTCAGTGTACCACCAAACTGTTGCATTTGGAAATCTTTCATATTTCGCAAAAAATAAGTCAGCATGTCCTACTCTGTATAAAAGCTGTTTTGTAAACCAATTTCTGTAGTAACACAGACTACGTAGAGTATTAATTCATGGAGTAAGTGTTGTTGTTCTTGAGTTGTTTCTGACTCTTCATGATGTCATTTGGGGTTTTCTCGGCAAAGGTACCATAGTGTTTTGCCATTTCTTTCTCCACCTCTTTTTACAGATGAGGAAACTGAGGCAAACAAGGTTAAGTGAGTTGCCCAGGGTCACACAACTAGGAATTATCTGAGGCCAAATTTGAACTCAGATCTTCCTGACTCCAGGCCCTTTACTCTATCCACTGTGCTACATAGCCACTGTGCCACATAGCCACTGTGCCACGTACTTTGGAATAAAGAGGGAGAATGCAAATGTATTCTTATCAGAAATGCTGTTAATCTTAATAGGAGCCCCAAATATCCCTTCCTAGCTGAGGTAGTCTCTGCCATCCCACTTATCATGGAGAAATGGATAATGGTAGATGAGAAGAAATTACTTAGAAAGTATGAGTATGGATAAAATATACTATGACCATTTAAATTTTGACTGTCAGGACTAGGCAGAAGGTTACTGATGCTGAAGCTACTTGCTACCCAGAGCTCAGTGGGCTTTACAGAATAAAAACCAAGATTTGCCACAGAGACTAGAATAAAGAGATATCACCAGGCTCTTCTCAGTGTCCAAGCCTGCCTATCCAGAAAGTAGGTATAGAATGAATTCATAAAATAAGTGGCTGGGGAGAGGAACTCACAGTTGAATCCCAGTACTTTTGTGGTATGGAAGAAGGCACAAAAGCAAGGGTCATTTCTTTGTTAAAAAAACTTGTAACAGTATTATTTAATGATAGTTTCATATTACTAAATATTTAAGAATAAATAAATGCAAGTCTATAATGGATGGGTATAGATGATAAGGAAGATATTTGCCAATGAAAGCTGTCAGTCACTGAGACACTATGCAAATTCAGTACATTAAATAGCTGTTATTATTGATCACCTCTTATGGGTCCATTGTGGTACTAGGCATTACAGAAGGATTCTGTCAATCAATGAATGTTTATTGTTTACTGACTATGTGCAGGTGCTAGGCACCGCAAGAGACAGAGGGGTATAACATGGTTCCTGACCTGAAGTTTATACTCAAGTTAAAGAGATAAGATTAACACATACTATAAGAAGCAATGGGGAAGGTGGTAAATAATTAAGTGCTAGTTCCTGTGATATTATAAATACATTAAAATCTCAGATCATAGAAATGTTAAAAACATATTAATTGAGATGAAAGGTAAATAAGTTGTTTGCAAAATGTAATTTTAAGGGAAAATGCAAGAAGAATAGCTTGTGTGCTCCTCCATAACCTGAACAGTTCAATAAGAGTGGTGATAATTTCATCTGGATAAACAAAAGAGAAGACTGAAAAAATTGGTGTAGTGATCATCATGGAAGGGCTGGAGCATCCATGGAGCTGGGGGCTGGGGTCCTAAAAATATCATGCAATGATTTAATCCATATTTTGGGAAGAAAAGCACAACATATCAGTGTCAGGAAAAGGCTGAACATCTGCTGATATCCAAAAAACTAATGTAGTAAGATGACCTAGAAAGCAATGTTCAAACCAGATTTCAAAAGTCTGATTTGACCCTTATCCATTTAGGCAGTTCTCAAAAACCTTAAGGGGAAAATTCAATAAGAAAGGCTCACAGGTTCTGAAGCTCTAGAGAGAAGTAGATTCTAGTCTTGAAACTAGTCAATAGGCATTGATTCTATTTCTGTCTAACCATACCTAAACAGAATTTATCATCATTTATACACTAATAATAATAATAAAAAGAACAGTGGTTATAATGATTCACATTTATATAGTACTTAGTGACATCCAAAAAGCTTTCCTCAAAATCTTTGTGAGTTAAGGAAAATGAGCATCATTGACCTCATTTTACATATGAGGAAACTGAGGAAGCAAAGTTAAGTGACTCTAAATAATCTTGATGTCCAGTCACCACTTCAAATGCAACATATCCCAAATACAACGTCCTATGTTTGTTTGTCATCACTGCTTCTATCAATGCTACTGCCAAATACTCAGTCACCAAGCTCAAAGGCTTGTTGCTATCTTTGATGCTTCACTGTCCCTCACCTGGTACATCCAATCAACAATTAAGGACCGTTGATTTTACCTCCTCAACACCTCTCAGCCCTGTCCCCTCTTTTCTATTCTCATTGCCACTGCCCCAATAAGACTGCTATCACTACTCATTTGGATTATTACAACAGCATATCCTTACCCGTTGTTAGTCCTTTGTTCTGGAAGAGGACCATGGCATCAGGGAGGTGATGCTATGACATGCAAGTGAATTAGATTTAAGTGAGGGAGAGCTGTGCAAAGTCACCAGTCTCACTTTCTCCTACTTTGTTTAGCTTTCTCTTATGTGCTTAGCACAATGTACTTTAACTGTAGTTCTGTGAGTATGCATGTATAATCAACACATACTAGGCTGCGAGATGTAGGAGGTCAGAATTTGTGTCTTATCTAAACTGTGCAAATACTCTAGGCTTATTGCAGTGAATCATAGAAAATCAGAGTTTTAATAGTGTCATATAATTCAATCCTTATCTGAACAGGAATACTTGTACAACACCCTTGACAAATAGGATGTTGCTCTAAAGGCAAGGAATATGTTAAGAATACATAATTTTGATACTTTGGGAACTCCTACCAATATAGATCATAACCAGTCTATAACTGAATTAAATAAGTCTTAGACCACTGTCTGAGGCTCAGAGATGGTAAGTCACCTAATGGTCACAAAACTAGTAAGGGTCAGAGACTGCAATTTGAACTCAGGCCTTCCTGAGTCTATAGATATTTGTTGGATTAAGCAGATTATCTCATAGACAACTGGAACCTACAATGAGGTGATAACAGCAGTGTTTTAAGAAGATTAATTTGCTTGAGCTGGAGCTGTTACAGAATGGGTGAGCACGGGAGAGAGAGGGCAGGAAATGCAGAACCTGGACATGTAAAGTCATTTCAACTCATGAAACAAATTAAGCCGCTAACAATCATTAACTTACTTGTTGTGCTGGGTTTTTCCAACTACCAGAGGGTATCTCCAGGGTCCTGAGGAAATGGGAAACAGGGCTTTGAAATGGAATGGAAAGGGAAGATAAGAGAAGTGTGACTAGTCAGATAGCCTGGGATTGGAAAACACAGTAGACGATCACGAACATCCATGGCATTAGATTCCTAGGGTTGAGGATGGGAGTGGGAGGCTGAGGTGAAAGAGAAGGTAGGTTGTGAGGGGAGAAGAAGAGAAGTGACTTAAAGAATTGTTCGCATCTTAAAATTTTGCTAAGGTTTTATTCTGGCAGGAAGATTTAACTTAGGACAACTAGATGGTACAATGGATAGAGCACCTGGGCCTGGAGTCAGGAAAACCTGAGTTCAAATCTGGCCTCAGATGCTTCCTAGCTATGTGACCCTGGGCAAGTCACTTAACCCTGTTTATCTCAGTTTCCTTATCTGTAAAATGATCTGGAGAAGAAAAAGGCAAGCCACTCTAGTATCTTTGCCAAGAAAACCTAATGGACAGTATTGGCTACTTGGACACAGGTCTTTCTCTTCCCTAGGCCAGCTCTCTTTCTGTTATGCCATAGGGTGTGCTCATGGTAGGTGGTTAACAAATACTTGTTAACATAAATAGCCCCTCTTTTATCATGTAGGTCTCATCAAGAGGCACTGAGTAATAAGAGAAAGAACTCTGAAATATGTCTAAACTTGGGAGTCAAAAGACTTATGTTTGACTCTTTTTTTGTTGTTTAGTCATGCCTGACTCTTCATGACCCCATCTGGAGTTTTCTTGGCAAAGACACTGGATTGATTTGTTGTTTCCTTTTCCAGATCATTTTACAGATGAGGAAACTGAGGCATGCAGGGTTAAGTGACTTGCCCAGGGTCACACACAGCTAGTGAGTGTCTGAGGCCAGATTTAAACTCAGAAGGATAAGTCTTCCTGACTCCAAGCTACGTACTCTATCCACTGCACCACCTAGCTGCCTTTTTTTTTTATCACTTCTTCAAATCCTAAGTAATAATAATAACCGACATTTATATAGGTAACTAGATAGTACAATGGATCAAGGGCTGGACTTGGAATCAGAAATAACTGAGTAAGAGCTCTGCCTCTGACACTTATCAAGTGTGGGACCCTGGGCAAGTCATATATATATATATATATATATAACCTCTATTTGCCTCAGTCTGCTCATTTGTAAAATGGGAATAATACGACTATTGTGAGAAACAAATGAGATAATTGTACAGTGCTTTGCAAACCATAAAGTTTTATATAAATGCTAGCTATTTATTATTATTATTAATTGTGGTTGTGATATAACACTTCAAAATTGACAACTTGCTTTACATTCATTTTTCCCTTTGCATCTCAGAACCAACTCATGAGGTAGGATCACTATTCCCATCTTACCAAAGATGGAACTGAAACTCAGAGAGGTAAGATGACCTTGGTTCCACAGCAGGTGTGTAAAGTGGGTTTTGATCCCCAGTATTTCCAGACCATAAATCTCTGTATTCTTAAGCCTCAGTTTCTTCTCTGTAAAATGGGTGTTATCATACTCATGCTGCCAAATTCACAAGATTAGTGTGAAGGAAGTGCTCTTTAAATTAAAAAGAGCAGGGTAAATGTTACCCATTAGCACAGTACCTTGGCTGCAGCAAGTACTCAATAAACATTCGCTGAATGAAAATGAATGTGTTGAATTAAGCTATTTCATTCATTTAGCTTTCAAAACTTTCTTCCTATTCCTTTCTCATTTAGATCCTTTCTCTTACTTTCCTTTGATCTGTTGGTCCAAGCTAGCTCATCCTGGAAATATGCCTGACCTCCTGTCTTTGGCTCTTCAGTGATTCTCAGGGGCTGTCTAATAGTGCTAATAATGAGGATAGCATTATCATGATGCTAATAATTTGTGTTTTGTTTGGTGTTGGACACTTTGTGCTTTCATTTGCTGATGACTCTAACTAGCAAGGATTTTTACAGTGGCTGGCTACCTCCTGTTTCCCCTTTACCCTCCATATACTACGTATATACCCTCTGGTGGCTTTATGGGCTAATTCCTCACCACCATATACTTTGTTGTTGATGTGAATACTTATAACCCTTTTATTCCTGGCCCAGTAGTCTGGATATTTAAAAATGACATTTAATTGCTGAGTCCCTTTTAGCCAAAAGCTTCACTTTCCTTTCATCTCTCAGAATCAGAACAGAGTGAGATTGGGTCCATTTTGTTCCCTGTGAAAGCTTTTCTCTTGATTACCCAAGCATCACCTGGGAAATGGGTTTGGCCTGGTTATTTCCATGCAGTCTCATGCTGTAACTTTGGGTCTCTGCTGCTGGTTCTCCCTCCAAATCCCTCTTACCTCACTCATGTTAACAAACTGCTTTGGTTTAATTGGCCCTTGTCCTCTTCCAGCTTGGTTTGGTGACCACAGCTCGTAATCCTTTTGCCTCATGGTACTTGACCAAGAAAGAAAGGCAGCTGTGGCAAGGCTAGCTGAATTGTAAATAGAAAAAAATAGATAATAAGCCCTTCATCTCCCCTTCTCATCTTTTTAGAGGCACCTATTTTGCTCTGCACAGTTCTAATGACCTGTAATTTTGAGATAGATTTGAACAAACTTCAAAAGGGAACATTCACAGAAAATGAAGAACACCATCTGCCTCCATTTATGTTTATTTTTCTAATTCCAATTTTGCCTAATATGGGAAATTAGAATGAGTAAACCCTTCCCTATTACCAATCATGTACCTTTCCTCTTCTTCCTTAGGTTGACCTAGTTTTCAAATGTTTGGAGCTTAATAAAACCCGGAACTTTCTCCTCTGTCAAGTTTAAACATGGGTATAAAAGGTGGAGTTGGGGTAAATTAAGTCTCTGAAGCCAATGAATGGAGGGCAGAACTAAATCTTGATTTCATTAGTGTCTGACATATGATTGAAGATGGAGAGACGCCTAATATGTGAGCAACAATAATCAATATAAACCATATATTTAAGTATTTTGCCATGGTTCAAACTAAAAATGCAAAAAAAGAAACACAGCAAACAGGCCACATTTCAGGCAAAGTCCCATAGAATATAAGCTCCTTGAGGGCAGAGATGGTTTTATTTTTGTTTTTCTATCCCCAGTACCTTGCACAGTTCTTGTCACACAAGTACACACAGGTACTTAATAAATGGTTATTTTAGTTATTCCACTGGCATTGACTGCTGAGAAGCAAAAGAGTTGAAAAATGTAGAAGTTGAGAGGAGAGTAGAATTTTGATGAAAAATCCCAAGTAGTGAAAGGACAGAGATAAAACTAACAAATAGCAGGAACCCAAAAAAGTATGGAGGGTATCAATCCAACTAGGGATATATGGGGGGGGTTCAGGGAGGACTAGCACTTCTAGTGTGAGGGCTTGTCAAACCCTTTTCAGGGGTGCTCATCCACCTTTGGTATCCACCTGATCTCACAACTCTCACCTGTGGCTCCAAGAAGCTGTAGCATGTGCAGTGGTCACACCCCAGCAAACCATCTTGGCAGATGGGTTAAACCAGGTTGAGGGTAATCGACAAGACTCATATCCATTGGTGAGTTAGGGGGATGTCAACCTCAAGCATGGGAAGACTTCTCCTGGCAGAATGGGTTGGAACAGTTTGTTCCAATGAACGTGAAGGTAGTGACAGCAGGTGCTGTGGAGCTCTTAGAGTTTGGTCAGACATCTAAGACACCAATGTTATCTACTTCATCCCAGGCCGTTGCGATTGTCTTGACTTTTGTCTTGTCACTGGACTTTGATGAGTCTGAAAGAGAGAATGAGGCTGATGACTTTGGCAACTCCGCTCTCCTTAAATCCAATTCAAGAGGTGGTGTCATTGGTCCTCTCTGAAGGATGAACAACAATAACATAGCGCTCTGTAAACAATAAATGCTTAATATAATGTTTGAATTGTTTGTTATTGAATAGAATTCATATTTGTTTGCCACTTTATAGTTACAATGGAACTGTAAATGTGAAGGAAAATGGTCATTGATTGTGGCCTTTGTCCCCTTGTCTCATTAACTTGATGCATATTTGTATGCATTCTCAGAGATAGTCAAAAGGCTATATAAGAATGACCAGGTATCAAGCATTCGCCTTTAAAATCTTTCCTGCAAACATTTTTTTTTTACTTTTTAGTTTTTCTGTTTAAAAATATGGAATATGCACAAAGCACCTGTAATCCAGTAATCACATTTCCATTCCCCATGGCGTTACAGTCAGTGCCATGGGGCCATGTTTTAGCTATATTAGTGATAGGAGTGCATTGGGAAGTTGCTAGAAAGAATATGGGATAGAGCATTGAAGGGCAGGGGTTAAAATCCCAGACGTACCTATTGGGCAAATCACTAAATCTCACTTTCTTTATCAGGAAAACAAGTAAGCAAGCAAACGAAAAGAGTGTTGAGTGAGAAAATCTCTAGGGCCCTTTCCAACTCTTAAATCTATGATCCTATGACAATATCATGCTGGACAGAGGCATTATTAAGTGTCTAGGTGGAGGAGATCAAAAGATGCTGGTGGTACCAAAAGGGAGGTGAGTAGATTTCTAAAAATAAACCTATTTTTCCTAGGATGTCTATTTCTGATTGCCACTATGATTGAAACAAATATCTTGTTCCCTGGGGATCGTGGCTGCCAAGCAAGCCTGAGGTAAGGAAATTGTCTTCTCTCCTAAGGTCATACATTTAGAGCTTGAAGGGACTGCAGAGGCAACTTTAAGCCCTTCATTTTGCATTTACACCTTTGCATGGTCACATATTCAATACATGGAAGAGTAAAGATTTGAACTAAGGCTCAAGTTTAGTGCTCTTTATACCATACCATCTTGTCTCCCAGAAGACAAACAGAATCAACTGCAGCTAGAATAGTCTTAGCTACTTAGACTGCTATTAAGTAACTTAGCAAATAAAGAAATTTGTGCTCGAAGATTCCTAGGTCTCATTTAAAACAAAACAACATAGGATTCAAACTTGCAATTTAGTTTAGAAAGAAAAAACTTGCGGGAAACCACTAGGATCTCGAATTCTCACGACATCCTGATGTCAAGCTAGGTTCATGTGGGTTTGCCATCTGTGGTGGTTGATTGGTATGGATCTTTTGGTTAATTTCTACTTTTTGTTGATGAGGGCTTTTTGCCATTGGAAGATCAGAGAGCTGTGGAGGTTTCCTTTTCTCCCTGAAAATAAACCATTTAAAAAAATCAGATCTTTCTCTTTATTATCTAAAAGAAATTACTCCAGTGATTGATCCTCAAATTCTGTCAGGCTATGCATGCTACTTTAATCTTAGAATCATACAAGTAAAGAGCTAAAAGAACCTGTGAAAGCTCACTTTATCCAATCCCTTTATTTTACAGAAGAAGAGACTGAGGTCAAGAGTGACTGTTTTCTTGAATAATTAGGTCTCACATATTGGAGATCTGTGAATCTATAACTTGCATAAGGCCTCACAGATTTTAGATCACATGTGTGTGACAGCAAGCACCCTGGCACACCCAGGATGGCCTGCTAACACAGGTTCTTTGATCTGCTTTTCTTCAAGGAAAGGCAACTTTAAGGGGTCAACAATCTTTAATTATATTCACTAATTCAGGGAAAGGTCAGCACCCTGAATGTGGAGAAAATACAAGCAGAGAAAATATAAGCAGAGAAATTAGCATAAAGACCAACAGACAAGCCTCCAGCTGTCTGATCAAAGTAATACAACCACCTATATACACCACTGGATCGGGGGAGCACCAATACATCTGAGTAGTCGGGGTGCTCTGAACAAATGGCTACTCAGAATCCCATCCAGGGAATCAAAATGTCCTTCTCATAAGCGAAACCTACAAAGCAAAACACCAACCTCAGAGCTGTATATGTATGTATGCATATATATACACACTTTTGGCTAATAGGCTCAGAGCTAGAAGGCATCACAACCCTCAGGACTCAGTGCCTAAACAGCTTAGTACCAAAAGGTGTGGAAGTCTTCCTGCAAGCAAGCTTCCCAGAAAGCAAGCCTCCCCCCTAAAAAAAGCTCCTCCTTAGGCAAGTTCCTCACCCAATGGGCTCTATGTGACTCAGGATGTGTAACAGCTGTGATCGAACACATGTGGTCACATAGGCTTATTAATGGACAGGGAAGATCTTCCTATTCCATTAACATTACAACATGTCAGCAACTTTCCACTATACTTTACTAATACATTCCTAAATGGGAGAGTAACTATCATTATATAATTCCTTTCTTTCCTCTGAATGTAGGATGTTGGAATAAAGGAAAGAGAAGTTTTAAGGAAAGAAATACATACAAGGAACCTTTTAAGAACATTATTTTGGATCACTTTTGAATTAATCCCAGGCTTATTTAACCATTAATTGTATATACCTCCAAGCAGCCAGCATCACTAGAGCTTGGAGCATTCTATCTACTCTGGGATAGTCTGTGCTACAACTATCTACCATATAGGAAAGGGTTTTGCTTTTAACTCAAAATAACTTAGTAGTTATTATGCAGAACATAGTTTAAATAAGATGATTCCAGTAATTTTCTCTTTAAAAATTCTTCTTCTAAACAATTCTGATATGAAATAAGCAGCATGAAATAATGTGAAAAAACCTTGAAATTGGAGTCAGAAGACCTGGGTTCAAGTTTAGACTCTACAACTTAATAGATGTCTGCCCTTTAGTAAATCATTCAACCTCTCTAGGCTTCAGTTTCCTTATCTGAAAAAAATGAAATAATAACATCTTATTTACCTCCCATAATTTTGTTGTGCATAAGAAGTGAGAGACCTTGGATAATTCATTTAACCTCTATAAGCCTTTTTTTTCATCTGTTAAAGGCAAATGTAGTAGGAGCAATATCTACCAGTGTTCCTCACCATGTGGCCAGGCTAGTTGATATAACTCTGTGGTTTCCCAAATACACAAAAACCTTGAGGATTTCCATCTGAGCCCAGCATCTTGATAGACTGATCACCACAGATGACACAAAGATGGGGAACCTATATTCAACTTCACCTGGGTCAATATGAACATTATTGGCTGAATGTCTCTTATCTATTCTGAATGTCCTTCCTCTGCTTTGGCTAAGCAAATCTTTTCTCAGTTGTTTAATGGGCAACTAGGTGGTGTGATGGTTAAAGCACTGGGCTTAGAGTTGGGAAGACTCATCTTCCTGAGTTCAAATCTAGTCTCAGGTATTTACTAGCTGTGTGACCCTGGGCAAGTCACCTAGCCCTATTTGCCTCAGTTTCCTCATCTGTAAAAAGAGGTGGAGAAGGAAAGGGCAGATTTCTCTAGTCTCTTTGCCAAGAAAACCCCAAATTGTCTCATGAACAGTCAGATATGACTGAACAACAACAAAAGGTTTCATTTTATTAGAATCTCAAATCTGAGGTACCAGCCCAATCTGGTCAACCCTGGTCTAGTACAAGGTAGATTAGACTAGAATGGCTATTTACTTCCTTTAAGTTTTAAATCTTTTATCCTAATGTATGTAAATGCTTTTGTAAACCTCAGAAATCTAAATTATTAAAGGTAGCCTAACTCAGGCAAGCATGAATTATTGTCACATGTAATCTGCCCCCAATGAGTGTCTCATTTGTTTCAGTTGAATGATATCTGGTAGAAGAATGAAAAGCAATGATGTCATCATATGTAACGAATGAAAAGCCTCCAGTGTTCTCAAGCATTGAGAAAGCTGCCTAATTTTCAAACATCAGCAATTCCAGAAAGCTGCCACTGAATAGATAGATACCTTCATTTTAACAAGTAGAGTCCTGCGGCAGGGAAGAACTCTACTTTGGACTGAAACTTGGAGCTGTAAAAAGTCAAGGAAGTTCCCAAGGTCCTATGAGTGGTCTGCTAGAAGGATCCCAATCTTTCAGTTCACAGCTATTTGAAGCTTTCTGTGGAACTGTCAGACCCTATGGCCATGCAACCTACTGGCCTCAGTAATAAAGGACCATCAATAGATCCAGAGGAAGATAAGACAACTGAGAGAAGAGGGGATTGCCTGCTTTGTTATCCATGAGAAGAATTGGATTGCTCTGTGGAAGTCAAGGCAGAATAAATACTGATTGATTGAGTGAGTTAGCTGCCATCCCTGAGTAAAGCAGGTTAGGCAGGCATCGTGAGTCAGAAGCCAACTAGCGGCACAAGCAAACCAGTAATCTGATCAAGAAAGGTCAGCAATGGGAGACTCTAGTACACAGAGGGGGAACCTGCTCTAGAAAAACAACAACCCCCTCAACAGGATAAGACATCAGGAATCTGACATTTTCTCTTTCCTCACTACATCCATAAGTCCCCTAGGGTGCTATGGAGCCAGAGTTAAATTTGAGAAGATGGTAGTGGGGGAGGAGAGGAGCTAACTTCTCAATTCTGTTTGTAACTATGTTTTAATCTAAAGATTCCTTATTCCATTAGAATTCTGGATTCCAGTAAAGACATGGGAGTAAACTATCAAATTACTCAGCTGTAATTTTGAAAGGACATTTAAAGGAAAAAAAACACCATTATTTCAACAAAATAAGTACTTTGTAGTGTATTTCTGAGAAGCTTAATTTTTCATCAAATTATTTTGCCTTTTCATTCACCCCAGAATGGATATTTTTGCTCAGATGAAGGAGGGGCAGAAATGAAGCAAAGTTTCTTTACCTAATATGCTGTGTGTCTTACATACCAATTGAAGACTGGAAATTTAAGCAGATTATAAAATAGACTTTAAAATATTGATAGTCATACTTTATGCTTGTGTTTTAAAAGGATAATTATGCTTGCCTAATGATGTTTGAATTAATTTCAGCAGAAGACCATTCTTCCTCTGCTGGGCACTAAATAAATAAAAGGCAGCTAGTTACTTCAGTTAGTTAAATACATATGCACTGATTCATATAAATATAGCCTTTTATAGGATGCTCTCCTTTAATGTCACATTATATAAATTTAAAATTTTCAAAAGTTAGTAATTTCATTTTACAAAAGCAACAAATCCTAAAATACACTTTGATTTTCTCACTGTAGGCAAAGTGATGTATTCCCTCCCTCCCCCCAAAAAGAGTGGGCAATGGCTCTGTGACTTAGTAGATAAATCCTAGGGAAGTATCTGAGGCATATAGAAGCTAAGTTATGGAATGAAAATCCCAAATCTATTATTGTCAGAGGCAGGGCTTGACCCTAGGTTTTCTTGACTTCAATCCCAGTAAGAATACAATGGAGAGTGAAATGAGCAGAACCAAGAGAATGTTGTATACAGTAACAGCAGTTTTGTTTTAAGAACAGCTTTGAGAAAATTAGTCATTTTGAGTATTATAACTATCCTGATTAAGTACAAAGGAAATGGAGGAAGATGGTATCTGCATCCAGAGAAAGAACTGATAAATAGAAATATATATAGAATAATTTTACACATAAATGTATTATGTGTGTGTGTGTGTGTGTGTGTGTGTGTGTGTGTGTGTGCAATGGTAGCTATATCTAGCATGAGGGGGAAGAAAAAAAGGGAAAAAAAGAAATTTACATGATAACTTTTTATTACATATTTAAAAGAAATAGCAGGTTGGACAACATAGGTTTGCAATTGCATGTGCAATCACCTTTTCATTATACTGTTATGGAAATGCTTGTTTTATAATTAAAAATAAAATAAGTTAAAAATATAAAAACTTACTGGACACATTTTAAAATTCCAGTAACAACTAAGATTTGTATGTTGGTTTGAACTCTGGAACATTATGCTCTCCCAGGATAAGCTGATCATATGAAATCTCATCATCATTCCATTTATTCAGTTTCGGGTACTTCATACTTTCTCAAATCCCTCAGCCTTGTCTCCCCTCTGATTCAAGGGCTGGAGGATGGCACACTAAACTCCTCCCAAAATTTTCCTTTGTAGAGAGGTCAAAGATCTGGACTTTTCAATTAACTCTCCACTTTGCGCTTATAGCTCTGCTTGGTTTGAACTCTGCAAGACATGATACAACCATGTTGGTATCCCCTGGTGTCTTCCCACCCTCCTTTCGTGTCTTGTCTTCTTGCCTTAGATTGTAAGTCTTTGAGGGAAGGAACTGTCATTCTTTTTTGTATTTGTATCCCCCATGCTTAGCTCAGTGTCACACACACAATAGACACTTCATAAATGTTTATTGAATCGAATTGAATTCTATAGATCCTTAGGGTTTGCAAAGTTATCTCGTCTGTAAGTTATTTCATTTGATCTTCACAACAATCCCTGTAAGGTTAATACTATTCTTATTTCCATTTTATAGTTGAGGAAACTGAGGCTGAGAGAAGTTAAGTGACTTGCCCAGGTCACATAGCTAACAAGTGTCTGAGGTAGAATTCAGACTCAAGTCTTCCTGACTCCAAGTCCAACATTATACTTACTGCTCCAACTGTGCCTGCACTCTAATCTACCATACCACCTTCCCTTGAAAATAACAAAATCCTATCAATGGTATCGAAGACTGGTAGAATTCCACTGACATGAACCAGAGATGGCTGCACTGTTCCCATTCTTTTATTTTTATATTTATGTTGGGATTCCAGCTCTAATTTTCCAAGTGACCCTGGGCATTCTTTCTTAATTTTTTGAATTAATTTCTTCCATCATTACTTTCATCTTCCTTTATATATTTTAAAACAAGATGTAGATAAATAAAATTTTTTCATTCAAAATTCTAAGCTGTAGTAAATTCTTCATCACCAAGAAGCAATTTTTAGTTCTGCAAAGAGTTATTTCTCCATCACCAAAAAGTTATTTGAAATAATCATACCATAGAGTATATTTAAGTAGTAACATTGCAATATGGAGAATCACTTAAGCAGCCAGGTGTTGAATTCCATTACTTAGCATGAAGTAATAAATTCCCAAATATCTAGCCACAGTGTATAAATAAGGTCAAAGAGAATTTAAGCTAGTTACTTGGTAGTAAATCTAACCCAGTTGGTTTGACCACAGTGCTGAAGATTCCAAGGTTATAGCTTTGGTTTCTTTTTGGTTTCCATTGGTTTTTCCTTGTTTTATAATCATGGATTACAGGCCCTAACTCTGGGCAGTTGTCTTGTAAATGAATAATGTGGGCCACAAAGGGTAAAATGTTAGATGATTTGGTATGGTTCTATCACCATGACTATAAAAACATTCCCTAATATAACCAGGTTGTTACTGCAATGCTTGTATAGAAAAGATAGGGCCAGACATTCAATACCTTATTTTCCTTTTCTCTACAATGAGGAGGTTGAGCCAGATGACCTCAAGACCTCTTCCATCTCTAAATCTGTGATACTAATATTATTCCTGCACTAAAGACCTAATCTGATGCCTCTTTCATAGTGTGGAAGTAACTCTGACTTCTCAAAGCCTAGCAAACACTTAGAGAAGTCCTAACAATTGTTAAACTTCTGGGTGTGGGCTGAGTACTAGACTCAGTGGCTGTCCATGCAAGGACTATTCTAGCTAATATTGGTGAAGTTCTTTACTTGAAATTTTGGCCTCCTTGGGGTGGTTTTTGGCACAGCCTCTCATTATAATATCTCCTAAGTGTTGTCGCAGCTATACTAATGAAACCAGAGATGCCTGGCTTATCCAAGTAAGTAAGAATAGCTTTGATATGCAGAGCCCTTTTTTGTTCTGTGATGAAGGCACTTCAAAAGTCCTCCTTCATTTGTAGTATGTCAGTGGTATCAAACTCAAATAGAAACAAGGCCACAAAACTATACATAAGGATCACTATGAGTCAGTATTTACTTAGAAAACCACATAATAATATTATCTGTTATATTTTTATTTATTTTGTTAAGTATTTCCCAATTACATTTTAATCTGGTTTGACACCCCTGCTATAAGTCACTGATCTTGGGAGAGATGGAGATAATTGATTTTCAGTGAAAAAATTGGAAGCTTGAACTCCATCCAGTGGCTTGTAATCAGTAGTTGTGACCAAAGGATCCATTGGGTAGATGTTAGCTGTCTAGTCTGCCCTTGACTTCTCCGTCCTAGAAGCAGTCCATTATGGATGGACTACAGGCCAAGTAATGTGGCTGGACAGTCAGCCCCATAAGGATGGATGTAAAGCCCATTTCTTCAGCATTCAGCTTGCATTGTAAATGAAATAAGACATACATTCCATCTCTGAATGTCTTCTCCTTTCCTTATGTGCAACAGAGAACAAGGGAGGGGTAACGAATTTGGCATCGGAGGGCCTATGTTTAGATCCTAACTTTGACATTTACTATCTGTATGACATTTGGCAAGTCACTCACTCTCTGGGCTTTAGTTTCCCTGACTGCAAAATGCAAGGGTTGAACTAAATGGCCACATAGGGGCCTTCCGGCTCCAAATCTATGATCCTACTTTTAGGTAAGTGTTTTCCCTCAAGGAACTTAAAATTGAAATGGGGAGATGAGTCTAATGCAAACACACACATGCACAAACATAAAAGCAATTAGAGAATAAAGCAGGGCAGTTTATAAGCTATGCTCAATTTTGCTTCACTGACAATAAATGCAACAAAATGCATCAAAGTGATATTACTATGGGGGCTAAAATATTTAGAGAAAGGGAGTTGTACTTTGGTTGTGTGGGCATTGATCTATTAGATCAGCAGAGAACTGAAGAACATTTACAGGTCGGGGAATGGTATATATGAACAAAGACTTGAAGGTGGAGATAGGTGTGTTACATTAGGATAGGTATAGTTCAGGAGAATACATAAGTCCTATCTTCTTTGAGTGGAAAATCTGAATTAGGAAAGAGTGGGAAGATTAGAACATAGAGAAAAATGCATTTTGAATCTGTATGCTCCTTCTCTACCTCTCAAAGTCAAAGAAGGACAGCTCAAAGAGTGGCCTGCCATAGGGAACAAATACCCCTAATGGCAATTTTCCTGATCAGATATGTAAGTGCTAACTGTGAAGCCTTTGGGTCATAGAGACTTATCAAATTGTTAGCATGATTTGATGAAGTGAAACACTTCATTTCTGGGTTATCTAATTGCCAGCTGCTGAGTGGGTATTTGCACAATACAATGTTAATTACTCCAGGGCAGGAATTTTGAGTGAAGCCTCAATGGCTGCTAAACCGGGGAGGGCGTAAATTTTTTTTAAAAGACATTTTCTTGGGGTGTCATTCACAGTACAATAGTTGTTACAGGTCATAAACACAAGGCCTGGTTTTAGTCATCTGGATTTTTCTTTCTGACAGTGTCAGAAGAGCACAAAGAAGGAAAATTCCATGGAGGTTTTCCCCAAAGAGTTATGGTTGCACGGGAGCACTGATTTATCATCCGAGAGACCAGTTCATAAAATAAAAATGTAATAAAACATAATGGGGAATGGTTGCTCCTCAATCCTCCCACATAGCTCATATTAACATTAATGGGAATTGTACGTGAGCCTGGAGAGGAGATGATGCCCCAGGATTTCCAATAGTTTCCTATTTAGGCCAATTCAATGATAGAGGGTTTCATGGGCTTCATGCAAGAACAATAGGGAAGGACTGTGCGCCCTCTTTGAGTGAGGTGAGCTTTTTGTTGGGATATTTTGATTTATGTTTCTGTGTGTATTATATGGAGGCCTGGTAGAGGAATATGTGGGAAAGAAGAGAGAGAAAAACCCATTTGAAGGTTTGTTTTTTTTTGAGGTGTAAAATCTAATCCTTTTAGATTTAAATCCCACTATCATCATCATCATCATCATAATTTACAATATAATGATAATAATATGAAGATGAGTGAAAGTCTTAAATGTTTTTGTTCAATTATTTAAAAAAAACTAATTATTTTATCCACTTGTTCAGTAGTCCATAGAAAATTAAATATAAAAGAATAAGAGCAGGACATTGACTTGTCCCAGGACATTTTTATCTGTATCTTATCGAAAAAGATGAGGTGTTGCTAATAATAATAACAATAAAGCTGAGAAAAAGGTAGTAATAAGGAAAACCACTAGAATGTGGGACTATTCCTTCTCGATTTCATATACCACAAAGTATAATTTCCTCTGCCCCTAACCCTGACATTCAAGATGACTAAGAGAATGCCTAAAGAGACATTCAGATGCCTAAAATGTCTAAGAGAATAAAAACTACAAATAGCACAAATCTGACCCATCTCACATAATGATTATCCCCCCTCTCCCTGATTGAATTGAACCCTTAAATCTCCCTAGCATTGATGAAAAAGATCACATCCTCATGTGGCCAACTATCTCCCCTCACTTGGGGAGTACTATCTGTGAAGTCACAGGTGCTACCAAGCTGATGACAATGTCCTCTTAGAAAACCCCAGATGGATTATGATAAAATGTTAAAGGGCTTAATGACATGTTCCTTGGGAGCAAGGTTGGGTGGGGTGATGAGGGAGATAATCCAAGGACAATGTACCTTAGAAAGGAAGGGAACCTCAGTTATTTCATCTGTAAAATAGGGATAATAGCACTTTCCCTACTTTCTTCACTGAGTTGTTATAAGGAAATTACTTTGCAAACTTTAATGCATCGTATCAATATGAATGATTATTGTTCCTGCCAAGGAGGGAAAGGCATTTTCATGGGAAAGATGAATGACAAAGCAGAATCCAATTTGAGTTACACTTATATATTTAACAGGTGAATGCTATAGTGCGTAGGGTAGGGAGGGAGATGAATGTAAGAAACTCTAGTACAGAATTCATAGGAGTTTATTTTAAAGGCTGAAACCATTCGTCCTATCTGAATGACAGAGCAAGATAACCTCTATTGCCCCAAATGAAAGATCTCTGCGCTGCTAGCAAATACCTTTAGGTGTGAGGAGCCTTGAGGCTCAAACAGAAAGAACTTTGGAATTGTGGGATTTTATAGGACCTCAGATATAGAACTAAAAGGGAATCCAGGGCCCATTTAATCTAACCTTCTCATTTTATAGATGAAAAAATTTGGACCCAGAAGGGTTAAGTGATTCATGCAAAGTCACACAGAGAGTGAATGGCAGGGTTGGGATTCAACCTGAGGTCCTTTGACTACAAATCTGATGCTCTTGGCACTTCATCAATTCTAAATTTCTTCAGCAAGGGTACAGATAAGAATGAGCAACTTGGATTTGTCCCTTGTTAAAGGGGATGTGAGTTCTGCTCAGGAGACTACAGATCCATTCAGATTTGGGGGAGGAGGCATTAGTCAAATCGTGTAATCCTACCTGTTGTCAAATGGCCAAAATAGAGACGAGCCAGGTAAGGAGTGGACACTGCTGGCAAGACTGGTCCTTGGCAAGGGTGGGGTAACGGATGAAGGAAATTTGTCTTCAATGTCTTAAATTCTTCCTTCTGGCCCATTTTCTTAACACTTTACCCCCATGACACTCCCCTAATTCCTGTTGTCCAGCATTATTAAGCAGCTACGTGGCATAGGGAATAGAGTGCTGAACTTTGGAGTGAAGAAGACCTGAGTTTAAATCCTGCCTTGGACACTTTTTAATTGGGACTCTGGGCAAGTCACCTTTCTCAGTCTCAGTTTCTTCATCTCTAAAATGAGGGGTGGGGGAGAGGATAATAATAGCACCTATCCCCAGGGTTGTTATAAGGATAAAATAAAACAATATTTATAAAGTGCTCTGTAAACCTTCAAGACTATATAAATGCTAGCTACTATAACTATCTTCTCCCTTACCAGAACTTTTTCTTAGGGTAGACCCTGTTAGACTCATTGACCTCTTCAACTTGAAGAGAGACACGGTTTTATTGGTGTTGGTATTTCCCTCCACCAATTCAAGTTACAACCCTTCAGAATCTTTCATGAGTTGTTCTGACAGCACCTCACTTCATCAGCAGGGGGGTCACCTTTCTGGTGTTGATACCAACTAGCTTATTCTCAGAAAATAAAGAGTATAGCATTAATTACGCTGTCAGAGCTCTTTCAAAATGGGAGGATCACTGAAAGATTGCCCTTTCCTAATCTTTAGAACCCGGAGTCATCTGGTATAGGGATGGGGTGGCAATCTACTCAGTTAGGGGAAGCTAAACTGAAAAAGATTTAGGACAATTGAAGCTCTGCCTCATAGAGGTATTTACATTTCAGTGAAGGAGCAAAGCTTAAATGAAGAAATGCTAATTGAGGAATGAGAGGCATCACTAAGCAGGTAGGTATAGAAGGGCTTTTAAGAGAGAATAGACCTCCGTACCCTAAAAATCCCAGGTCTTTTGCCCTTGATTGGGGAATTGTGATTGCTTTATATGATGGGCAGCTTATTGTATTGCATCAGTTTCTTGAAATGGAGAAAGCATTGGGCTTGGATCCAGGAAGGTGTGTGTTAGAATCCCGCTTCCAAAACTTAGTTGTACAAGCAAGCTTGGGTAAATCACAAATCCTCTCCAAGCCTGGGCTTCTTAGTCTGTAAAAAGGGAATAATAGTAGCAACTATTTCGCAGGGTTGTTTTGAGGATCAAATAAGATTATAATATGACATATATTGCAAGCAAAGTACTATGAAAATATCACCTACCATAATTTGAATAAACACAAAAGTATCTTTCCCACAATACATAGGCAACTGATCCTCAAGCAGTTTCTGGAGTCAGGAAGACTGGAGTGCAAATCCAGCCTCAGACACTAACTGTTTGACCCTTTACAAGTCACTTATACTGCTATTTGCCTCAGTTTACCCAACTGTAAAATGGGGATAGTAATAGCACATCCCTCTCAGAGTTGTTTGTGAGAATCAAGTGAGATAATAACTGTAAAAAAAGCTTAGCAAAGTGCCCAACACATAACAGGTGATATATAAATGCTTATTCCTTCCCACCATGTAGCAAACCATTTTCTCAGGAAAATCTGGCCCAGGGTTTTCTAGGCTATAATAAGGTTCTGCCTCCTTCCTGAAACTGACATGCCTGAGGCCCCACTGCCATCCTTTTCTCTGAGGAGGGCAGCAGAGACACATGAATGATGCTTCCCACACACTCTTGAATTCCCCCACTGCCACCAGAATATCATCTCTGCCTCTGACCCCTCATTGCCAATAGAACAGTGGTGTCTAAGAGGTTAGACCTGTGGGTCAAATCTTTACATCTTATCAGGAATCTGAAGGTGTTTGTTTATATTTGTCTTTTGTTCCCCTATGCATAATTGGAGTCTGATGTGCCAAAACAGAATATGGTACCTATACCCCGGAAACTTTCAATATTACACGATGGAGTTTTTTGAATTGTCATCTTTACTCCTTTTTGTCCAATCATTCAAAGTGAGAGGGTTTTTTTTTAGTCATTTCATAATGTTGAGTTTTCTCATGTGTATGGTGTTATGTTCAATGCTGTAAGGGATAGAAATTTATGCGACATCTCTCTTTAGCACCTTATAATCTAGTTTCAGAGAAAATGTATAAGTGCAAGTTAAAAAACAACCAAAAAGCTAAATAATAATCCAGGATAATAATATAAGAGATATCACAAAGGACTAAGCAATTACCCAATCAGACATATACATAAGAAGCATGGTTTTATAGGAGAAAAGGATTAACGTGGGTTGGTTTAAGATAATCAGAAATCAGGATTAAGTGACTTGCTCAGGGTCACACAGCTAGTAAGTGTCAAATGTCTGAGCATAGATTTTAACTCAGGATGTCCTGATTCCAGGGCTGGTGCTCTATCCATCTATCCGCTGTGCTACCTAGCTTCCCTTCCTCTCCTCCACGCACCCCCCACCCCCTCCTCCCCCTGCCTTGGGATAATTTCAAGAAGAAGGATGGGTAGGATTTGAATAGTAATAAGGAAGTGTATAGGGCATTGCTGTTATTCAGTCACGTCAGACTCTTTGTGGCCCTGTGGACCAAAGGACACCGATACTGTCCATGGAGTTTTCTTGGCAAAGATACTGGAGTGGTTTGCCATTTCCTTCTCCAGTGGATTAAGGCAAACAGTGGTTAAGGAACTTGCTCAGAGTCACATGACTAGTAAGTGTCTGAGGTCAGATTTGAATTCAGGGCTCCCTGACTCTTGGTCTAGCTCTTTATTCACTGAGTCACCTGGCTGCCTACATAAAGGACATAGAAAGAAAAAAATAATAAGTTGCATTTATATAGCATATATATAGTTGAGGTTTGTGGAGCACTTTACAAAATAATCTCATTTTATTCTCATAACACTGAGAGGTGGGTGTTATTATAATTCTCATTTTGCAGTTGAGGAAGTTGAGGCAAACAGACTTGTCCAGGATTACACAGCTCCTCAGTGTCTAAGGCAGGATTTGCACTGCGGTCTTCCTGACTCCCAGTCCAATGCTCTATCCCCTGTGCAGCCACCACCTAGCTGGCTCCATGAGATATAGTATGGTCTAGTAGAAAGACCCTGAAACTGAGTCCAAAGATCTAGGATCTCAGATAATTCAAATATAAAACATTTACTTCCTGTTTGGCCTTCCTCTGAACTTTAGTTTTCTCATGTATAAAAAAAGGAATTTTGTTGTTATTCAGCTGTGTCTGACTCTTTGTGACCCTATTTGGGATTTTCTTGGCAAAGATACTGGAGTGGTTTGCCATTTCTTCTGTAGCTCATTTTACAGATGAGAAACTGAGGCAAATAAGGTTAGGTTACTTGCCCCGGGTAACACAGCTAGTAAGCGTCTGATTTGAACTTAGGAAGATGCGTCTTCCTGATTCTAAGCCCAGTGCGCTATCTGCTGTACCTACCACCTAGCTGTCCCTAATAAAACAGAGTAATACCACTTATTCTTCCTATGTTGTAGGGTTAGTGTGAAGACCAAATGTGATATTGTATGTGAAAAACATTTGCTAACTGAAAGAGAGTTAAGAAGGAAGGTATGGAGATGGTATATTTGTCAGATGCATTTAAGGTACAGTAAGAGGAAACAAAGTCCGCTTGTAGCACAGAGCTCATAGAGTGGCACCCTGGAAGATAAGCCACATAGTGAAGAGCCTTGAAAGGCAGCGGCGTACAGCAGGAAGGAGGGAGACGCCCTAGAAAAGGGGAAATTAGATGATCTTTTGGTCCATTCTAGCCCTCTGACTCTATGTGAATGAGCATGATCAAATCAACTCCACAAAATGGACTGTATCTGTTTACGGGACCACAGGGCTTAATTTTCATTATTGCTCATAAACTACCTAACAATACATAGACGTGCCTGTCAGTGCCTCCGAGTCCATTTGCAGGAGGGGGAGAAGAGGGTAATGAAGCCTAACTAATAGGAGCCTTTGGCAAGGGTCTCTGCTGTTAAATCTCTGCTGAAGGAGTGGCTTGAGACCACCAGCTTCATTTCCAAGCTTAGCAGGTTTACACATGAGTGAAGTGAGAATTAACGAGGTTCCAACAAAGTCTCTCAATTCGCTGCCAAGGCAACCATAAAAGCAGAGCAGAAGCTGGGTCGCTTATTAATTAGAAAAACGTTTGCTGCTCCTGGAGACCGCTCTATGTGTGTGTGTGTGTGTGTGTGTGTACATGTGTGGAGACAGGGATGCACTGGAGATAGGGTCAGAAGAACTGAATTCAAGTCCCAGTTTGGTATAGATAGGATCACAAATAAAACTGTCCTTGGCTTTTAAAGCCCTTTAGAACCTAGCCTTTCCTACCTTTTCAGTTTTTGTACACCTTACTCCCTTTCAAATTCTCTATGACCCAGTGACTCTAACCTCATTGCTATTCTTCAAATGAAGCACTCTGTCTACAGACTCTGAGATTTTTCATTGGCTGTCCTCAATGCCTGGAATTTTCTTCCTCATCGTCTCTGCCTCCTGGCTTCTCCGGGTTCCAACATATCTGGGCTAAAATTGTACCCTCTGCAAGAGGCCAGTTGCAGTCTCCCTTCATATTAGTGCCTTAGTGCCTTCTCTATCAGATTACATATAACTAATCCAGTATATATTAATATATATATGTGTGTGTACATATGTATATGCATATATACAATGTATACATACATGTGTATATGGATATAGGTATATGTATGGATATAAACACTATATGTGTATATATACAGTGTATACATTTATTTTTATATTATATGTATTTATCTAGTATATGTATATATGCATATACATGTATATAGTATACACATCTATATTATACATATACACACATATAGGAGATAAATACTTATATACAAATACATACACATATATGTATGTACATTGACATATATGTGTATGATGTGTATGTGTATGACATATATATATATATATTTATTACTTGTTTATACATAGTTGTTTGCATGTTTTCTCCCCCATTATGTTGTGAGCCCTCTGAGGGTAGGGAATCTTTTTGCCATTCCTTTCATCCTTAACGTTTAGCATAGTTTCTGGCACATAGTAGGTACTTAATAAGTATTTTTTTACTTGACCTGTCTTGACATAGTTTCTGCCCTAAACGAGTCTACAAGCTAACAAGACACAAACATGTTCAAAGGTTCTTAACTTGGGGTCTGCAAATATGTTCAGGGAGTCCATGAACTTGGATGGGAAAATTTCTGTCTTTATTTTCATTGACCTTTATTTTCCTTTATAATCCTGTGTTTTAAAAAAAAAATATTCTATGACTTTAAAAACATGATTCTGACAAGGGGTCCATAAACTTTATTCGAATGACAAAGGTATAAATGACATAAGAAAGGTTAAGAAGCCATGACATATAAATGTATATGAAATATATGGAAAGGAGGAAGGTGATAATAGCAGGGAGATGGTGGAGGATGGGGTGGAAGGAGAGTAAGCAAGCAATTCCTCTCTCCCTCTCTGGGTCTCTGTCTCTGTCTCTGTCTCTCTTCTCTCTGTGTGTCTCTCACTCTGTCTTTGTCTCTCTGTCTCTCTGTGTCTCTTCTCTCTCTCTCTCTCTCTCTCTCTCTCTCTCTCTCTCTCTCCCTCTCTCCCTCTCTCTCTCTCTCTCATCACCTCATTGAAAGCAAGGGAGTATAAGAAAAATCATTTTGCTAGGCTTAAAAATTTAATTTGAATAAATTTGGAATGGGAAGGAAAGTACATAGGAGTAGTGGTAGAGAGAGGAAGAAAGATATCCTTCAAATTTTTGTTTTGACTTTCTTTCTAATGCCTTTTTGGTACCTAACTTGAAATAAAAGCTCAATCAATTGATATGGAGGATTTCATAGAAGCAGGGCAAACATAGTTATACACATCTGGTGAGCAGCTTCCAGCTTTATCCATGACAGCTGTTCACAATGTGAGTGTGTGGGTTCTCCCCATGGTGTTCCAAAGAATCGGGAGAATAAGCAGTCTGACTGTGCTGTGCGGTGCTGATGATTCTCACGCCTACATTTTCCCACAGGTGGATAAATGTTTCAGGAAGAGATGCTACTGCTGTACCCATCAGCCACTTTTCTGTGGCACAGTTAACATCATGGCTTCCCCCTTTGTTCAAGACTATGACAATATCACAAAACAATCTATTATGCATTATATACATCAAATATATTTTATGGACATACTATAGCAAAAGTCCTATGTTGTCTACCTGAGGGTTGCTAAAATTACTTACGGACATACTTATGGAAATAATATTGTTTTCTTTGGTGGTAAGGAAAGAGTCATAGTATTTCTGGGTTAGGAGGGCCCTCAGAGGCCATCTGGTGAAACTTAGAACTGAATCATAATCTTTCTAACAACGTACCTGACAAAGAATCAACCAGTGTTTGCTCAAAGCTCCTCAGGGATGGGGAGACCACCTATCTCCTAGTGCTTCCTATTTTACTTTTGAAAAACTCTAATTGTTGAGAAATATTTCTCCTGTCAACAAGCCTCAGTTTGCTTCTTTTTAATGTCTACCCATTGTTCTTAGTTCTACCCTCAGGGATCAAGCGGATTAAATGGGATCCTTCTCCAACTCGATAGTCTTCCAAATATTTGATAGCAGCCATCATTTTCTGCCTAAATGTTTTGTTTTCATTCCAGTTTAAACATCTCAAATTCATTCAGCTTCTTATTGATCCTCATCTTAGAGCCCTTCATCATTCAAATCACCTTCCTCTGAATATGCTCCAATTTGAAATACCCTTCCTAAGATGTGGTACCGAAAGTAAAACACAATCCTCCAGTCTGGCCCACCAGGACTATAACCAAAAGAGCCAAAGGTACTGTATGTTTCTCAGTGCATCTGACCTGATAATTAATTTATGAAAATAAGAAAAAGGAACAGGCACACTGAGTTCTTTGGGTACTCATCTAGAAAGACCATGATTGGCAGTGGGAAATGGGGTAGTAATCATATTTTAATAATTATAATGGGTACAAGGGCAAACAGAACAGAAAATGCAGAGACAAGTGATGAAAAATGATGCTTGGACGGGGGGATCAGATGGTGAAATGGGGGCAAGCAGAGTGAGAAAGAGGGGTGGAACGGGAATGAGCCACTTAGATAATAGGGAATTGGAGCTAAGAGACTTGGGCAGCGTGAATTTTGTTGGAGACGGAAGAGTACTGGGGAGTGGGGCAAGAGTTAGGGTTGTGCAGGGAAACAGACCCCCTCCTATCTGTGTCACCTCGGATTTATTTCATTAACATAGCCAAATCATCTAAGTTATAAATCAAACTGCAAAGTGATCATCCCAAAGTTATCACCATCTTTTGGATGTCCTATTGGTCTGGAGCTGTGGAAACCTGGATTTCATTTGGAAGTTACATATCAGAGGACCAAAACCCTGGCAAGCATCACCTGGATGGTTTCTCCCAATTAAGCACATTTACTAGGATATTAATTTTGGTAAATATATGATGCGTTTTGCAAAATATGCTCCTTTGATTTCTGGTACAGTTTGTACAGAATTTCCAGGTTGCCCTTTGCAATCTTATTTCCACCTTTTGCCCCATTCATGCTGGCCACCTATAAAACTTACTATACTGACTGAAGTGGGGGAGGGGAGTTGTTAGGAGGACCAGAATAGGATACAATTTTAACCCAGCATCCTAGGGATGGCAACTACAATAACACATCGTTAACTCACATTGTGCTAGCAATCTACTAAAACCCTCAAGTATTTTTGAGAGGGGCTGATGTCTGGTCAAACCCATTTTTTTGTATGAAGTGGAATTTGTATTCTTCAGTTGAATTGAAATAGGATTGGGTTATAGTTTGTCCACCTAAGTCAGTGTAACCAAGGATAACTTGGTGGTTTAGTAGAGGTGATTGCCAATGATGGGCTAAGTGTTTCCTTTGCTAAGGTAGTCATCAACCCTTCTGAAAAAAATTGAGCCGGGGATTTAGGAGTTTTCATGTTTTTGTTTTGGTTTATTTGCTTTTTTAGCAAACATTTATTAAGTGTTTAATTTATTCAGCATGGCTTAATGGATAGACAAATAATCATTGGGTCAGGAAAGCTTTTATTCAAATTCTGTCCCTGATGCGTACTGACGGTGAAACCCTAGACAAGTCACTTAAACTTCCATTATTCCAAGAAGCTCTTTAAGTTTCAGTTTCAGAGAAGGTTCTGGCCAGAATGGGTAGGGAGTTTTTTCACTGGGAATTCCGCATTTCAATGATATCCCAGATACTTTGTGCAAAGGACTATGTTGGCTGCTATGGGGAATTCAGAGAGGAGTAAGACATGGTCCCCATTTTCACAGAACTTACACTCTGGCCTCAGATACTTACTAGTTGTGTGACCTTGGGCAAGTTACTTAACCTCTGTCTCAGTTTGTACAAGGTTCTTGTGACTATCAAATGAGATAAAATTTATAAAAGTGCTTAGCACAGAACCTGACACATTGTAGGCATTAAATAAATGCTTCTCCCTGCCCCTCTCCTCTGCTCCCCTCCCCTTCCCTTCCCTTCCCTTCATCACCTATGGTTCAGAAAGCCCTTCCTCTCTGTGTCCTTTTGTTAAACCAAGGTGTTATTGTTTCAAATGTATAGAAATAGCTTCATGATGTTTTGTGAGTTGGCCTTGGGATCACCACATGGAAAGGTTTCAACAACTTTGTTCTTTGACATGCCAACTTTCTTTTATATTTTCTTTCACAGCTATGTCACTAGAAGGTTTGTCTTTGGATTGGTTCACAATGCTACTAAGTTTGCTTGACATTTCTGACAGTTCTGTGTGTGTTTTGGATTATTTTCTCTTGAAAACCATTTTATTTACCAAGTCCATTTTTAAAAAGAAAGATTTGTCAAAGGAATAGATGTGTTTCTTATCCAAGAGTCTCTTATGGAATGTGGTAATTGACTACATATGTTTGGATAATGCAGAGAAATATGACTGTTTTGCAAGGACTCATTACATCATTAATGACTAAAATGTCCCCCTAGCCTTCTTGACAAAGGGACTTTATGATAGTGCATTTAGAAAGACTTTCAGAAGTACGGGGTGATCTGTTTTCCCCATTGTTTTTATAGCTGCTCAGTCTTTGCTTTTGCTACCCTGCAGATTATAGAGTTTGTCAGCATACTCCTTTGAATCTTCATGCTCTGTCATGAATACTACTAGGGAGATGAAGGTTTTAAACATATATATGTATATATATGTACGTATATGTATATGTATATGTATATGTATATGTATATGTATATCTACCTGAACTAAAGTGCTTCTTAGGATGAAGGGTTGCTTGAACCCTAAGTCGAATACTCTTTTGGGACTCCATGTGATGCTATAGAGAAAGGAAGTGGATCAGACTTTAATAGCCCATCTGATAACATGGAGCATGGATCATCAATACCAGTACTTGTTCTGATTACTTCTCTAGTCCCCGAGAACTTAACTAACTTAAGACATCTTCTCATTTTGCAAAGGCTATAAATATTGTTTTGCCATTGGTCTTAATTACTCTCCATTTGTATATGTTTTGTTACCTTGATTCCATATGAAAGGAAGAGCCTGGGTAGTTGGTTTTTTGTTTGTTTTGTTTTGTTTTATTTTGTTTTGCTTTGTTTTAATCTGATGCTATAATGTTTTAATCAAATGCTTTCTCTGACGTAGTGTGTTATAGGGAGTAGTCACTCAGTGAATGAAAGGTAACCTGATAGAGTGTTAAGGCCACTGATATTAGAGTCAGATGACCTGTATCTCAATCCTAGTCTGACATTGTGTGATGCTGGGTAAGTCACTTAAGCTCTCTGAGCCTCTTGGAATTTCTTCACCTGTAAGATGGAGATAATAATACTTGTGATACCTATTTCATGGGATTTGTTGTGAGGAATGTTCTTTGCAAACCATTGACCTTCCTACATCCCTTATCCCCAAGGCTTTCTGCCTTTACAGACTTCAAATAAAGAACACTGTGAGTCAGTGGATAGGAGAAGGGGCAATTCCTACCTTATCTCTCACCTTGTCATTCATCTCCTTTTACTTTTGTCACTTTTGTGTTTATTATTTTCTGATCCTAGGTGAATGATTATCTGGAGATGGAATAATTCACCACATTATGATTACACAAACTTCAAAAGGTTGGAAGAGCCATCAGAGGTTCCCCGACATAGTAGCAAAGAACACTGAGGCTGGTAGCACTGGTAACTGAGTACACTGAGGAAATGGTGTAGCAGCTTACTGACCTGCTTGATCTGGTCAGTAATGGATTAGATAATCTGCTGAGATGCCATACCCTTCAAGTATCAACTCAGCTAAAGAAGGTAGAACCTTATTCCAAAGTGAATTTGGTGGGGACTATACAAAGAAACAAAGGACTTCCGGGGCAAGGAGTTGTTTGATATTCCTCAGCCAGGCACACTCCCTGCATTTCTGCCTCACTACCTTTGTGCTTTAAATTTGAGCCTACCCTATAGCTCAACAACCAAGTATATACAGGAAGGAGAGGGTGTCCACAATTTGCAGAATGTCTATAACTTCTATTCTTTTTAGACCATTCTAATAAATCTCTCATTTAAAAGACTAATTGCTGTCAATTGGTTCATTGATACTGGAGAGTATTCAAATGGGGGCTCATGAATTATAGAATTAGAAACTTCAGCTCCTCAGAGTTATCCCAAGAATCCCAAGGGGAGTAGAGTAGTAGTCAGTGTCTTTCTTGGAATTCAACCTGCCAGTGTGCATGGGTATCTTGCTCTGTCTCTGTCTACATATATATCTACATTTAGATCTAATTCTATCTATATGTATGTATGTGTATATGTGAGTATATGTGTGTATATATGTATATAATGTGTGTGTATATATATATATGTGCACACATGCACATAAATATCTATATATGATGAATGAATCCATCTATCTTCACTATTTGCATTAAGGACTATTTATTTCACTAAGGACTATTTATATTAAGCAATACTTGTAACCTGTTTTCTTGCCAAGAGTTGATTTACAAAGTTCGACTTCTTTTAAATTCAGATTTTATGAAAGGGAAGCAATTATTTAAAATAATGGCCCAGAAAAAATATTCAATGTATCCAAAGTAAAGTCAGTCAAAAAGCATTTTTAAATTACTACTATGTGCCAGGCAGTGTGCTAAGCCCTTGTCACATAAAGAAAGGCAAAAGACAATCCCTGCTCTCAAGGAGCTCATGGTTTAGTAAGGGGGGACAATAATTAAGTGTCCAATATGTGGCAGGCACTGTGCTAGATTCAGGGGCTTCAGATACAACAAAATTAAATAATCATAAGATCACAGCATCATAGATTTAAAGCTGTAAGCAGGTTCAGAAGTTATCTAGCTCAACCCCTTCATTTTATTGATAAGGCAACTGAGGCCCAGAGAGGTAAAATCATGTATACAAGATCACACAGCTAGTAAGTAACAGATCTGGGATTTACATCTAAGTTGTCTGTTTCTTAATCCCTATATTCTTTTATGTTGAGGTGTGATTTAAACTAGCTTCTATTAGTTATTCCTCAAGTTATCTCATCAAGGTTAGCAAAATCATACATTTAGAAATGAAAGGGATTTTAGAGACCATCTAGTCCAATTCTCTTTTTAAATAAATGAGGTTACGTGATTTGCCTAAAAACGTGGCAGAGCTGGAATTCAAACCCTTGTCCTTTGACTACAAATCCAAAATTCTTTTCCGTTGTACCAAAGAATCACAAAAACCAGAAAAGGGCAAACGTAGGAAAGATTACTTACATTTTTTAATGATATCACTGTGACCATAACAAGCTAACCATAATAAGGTAACATTTGAGTATTCTTTAATTTGATCTGCTACCATTTTCCCTCCCAGTCAGTCAGTCAACAAGCACTTATTAAGCTCCTATTATGTGCTAGGCATGAACTAGTGTCTATGCAGGTAGGTGGCATAGTAGATAGAGTAGTGGACCTGGAGTCAGGTAGACCATTTAAGTTCAAATGCTGGCTCAGACGTATTATCTGTGTGACCCTGGGGAGGTCTCTTGATCTCTTTAAGCCTCCATTTTTCCACCCATAAAATGGGAATAATGTAGCACCTATTCCACAGGGATGTTGTGAGGATCAACTAAGGTAATATACGTAAAGAGTTTTGCAAATCTTAAAGTGATATATAAATGTTAATTATTATTAATTTCTTTAAATGAAAAACCTTTAAAACAAGAAGACATCTCTATTAATGTATCTTTCATCCAGTAGTTCTTTTTTATTATAATTTGTTTAAATAAAAAATCCTCTAAAGCAAGAAGACATTTCTATTGATGTATTTTATTTGTCCATTTTAATGTAAGAATAAATGTTACTTTAAAATTAGAGATAATAAAGATGTAAAAGCTAGAATTTGCCGAATCTGTCTACTCTAAAAGCTATAGGGTAAATGAAAGAGATACCATAGACATATGCTCTTACCTGTCTTCCTAAACCCCTCTGATGTTTCTGATTTATTTTAAGTGTGGACAGCACAAAACCTTCACTATTTCTGAACAAGTAAGAATGCCTTGCACAACTATACAATACAACATTTGTCATGAACTAGCACACATGCCCCTAATTCAAAGCCTGTTTCCCATAAGGTGTTCTTGGGATGTTTGATTCAACAAAAGGCTTTCTGTCCCTGTTTTCCATGAAGGCTGAATGCCAATCGTCCTTAAACTGACTGCCCTTTGAATTCTATGCCCCTCTATTGCAGAATATCATACAACACTTTCCATCTATGTTATCAGGGCACATCAGGGTGAGCTGCATGATGATGTGGTTTTAATCCAGATATTCTTCTGACTGGCTTGTGCTGTCCATGCCGTGTTTCCTCAAGGTTTTGAGCAGCACTTGGTCTTTCTTTAGAGAAATAAAATCCCACAATTACTTGACAAAAGATAGCCCTATTCTGATAAAGTCTCACTTCTACTTCACATTTATCCTGTGTTAAAGCATTAGGCTTGAATTTAAATGTTGTGTGCCTATCTTGGAAAAGATTCACTTTTATCCCTGCTCAGACTATAAGCTTCTTGCGGGCAGCAGCGATGATGTCTCTTCCAAATTAAATGAACTTATAATGTGCTTTACTCAGGGTGGTTAAACAACAGATAGTGCTAATGAGGATATGGATTCTGAGAATCATATTTCTTCTGGTACTGGCAAGAGTTCCGGGTCCATTTTTCCTTTCAAAATTAATTTTGTTCTACCAAGAAACAATTATCTTCCAAGACCCCAGGGTGTGTTGTCTTATAGCCGTTGCTCCGTTGGAATTGAATAAAATAGTCTGGACATTTGCAAGAGAGATGTTGAAAATTCTATTTGTTAAATCATTTAGCTTTGGGGGAGTTGTGACTATCCCTAAATTGAATTTCTCTTCCCTCTGAGTTATTTATGTAGCTGCCACTGTGTTTTGTCACACAGTAATCATCATTGATCCTATAATTGTCCCTTTGACTGTAGTTTTAGCAAAGTAGGGCAGCAAATTTGATTGCTATGGTTATGACTGAGGTCTTCATATGCTTCCTGTCAGTACAGAAAGGTTTAATGTTCATGGTTTGATATCTAAGTCAAGTTACTCAACCTACTTCCCAAATTAGTTCTATAAGCATCCCATAGAGCCTAGATTTTGACAGCAAGCATGATCAACACACAATATGTATATATGTCTATGTGTGTTTATATATACATATATCCACATATACATACACACATATTTGTTTAATAATTTTTTCAGTCATGTTTGATGCTTCATCATCACATTTCGGGGTTTCTTGTCAAAGACACTGGAGTGGTTTGCTATTTACTTCTCCATGTATATACATACATATACATACATATGTACATATTCACTTATGTGTGTATATATACATACACACATATAAGTGAGTATGTATCAAGATATAGGTAAATATTGGCATAGGCCTGCAAACAGGTGTCTTAAAGCACTGTCCCTCATCTTTCAGTGTTTAGTTAAGTAAACAGAAGGAATAGCATGGTAGAAATTTAAAGTTAACTATTAGCTAAATTTAAATGCCCACTCGTGAGGGATAGGCAATGGTTCAACGGCCTGAGAGCATTATCTCAGTGCCAAAAAAGCAGGTGTTTCTAGATAATCATCAATATCTGATTGCTGAATTAAATAAACTCATTTATCAAATTTATTAAACATTTGGGCAGCAATTTCCCAGCTGCACATGGAGTCAGGCAGTAAATGTGGCATGGTGTTGTCAGTACACATGCAGTTAAGAGCAAGAAAAAGTGACTAATAACATAATTTATTGCCTTATCTGAGGGAACAGATGCCCTCTATTAAAAAAAAAAGTATCAATTCTTCTTTTCAGAAAATCCCCAAACTAGATTTGCCATAGTTCAGCACATGTGAGGGAAAAGGAGGTAAAGGCCACTGACTATGGCATCAGAGGACATGTGTTTAAATCTTACCTCTCAGTCTTAGTACCTGAGTGACCTTGGACAAGTCACTTAATCTTTCCTGAACTTCATTTTCCTCATCTGTATAATGAGGGGGTTGGACTTTGAGATGCTTTGCCTTCCCTGTGACTTTTAAGTAAAGTGGTATGAAGTAGACAAGCATGTCTATGGTTTATGACTGTCTGGGAGCAAATCAGCTGTTATAATTCTTCTGAATAACAGCAAAGAAAAAATGAGGGATTTTAATTAATAAACTACTTAACAAAACAGTGTAAGAACTCCATTAGCATGGTATCTTCTCTTTGTTGAGACATTTTAAATATCATCATTTAGTTCTATTTACCCTGGTTTTCTCTAGGACAGGACCTGTCATTTCAGGATGAAAATGGAGCTCAGCATTGACTCTATTAAAATATCAGGCCTTAAATGGGTGTTTTTAAAGTAGACTTTACCAGAATCTTCCCTAGATGGGTAATGAAGGAAAGAAAACCAAGGGAAGCTAATAAACTGTGAAAGAAATTAATTTATTTAGCCCAACTCTTGAGATAGTTGATGTTGGTTGGTATTTAAAGAATCCCACCTACCTTTGCAGTCATATTATACATTATTGCGCATCACAGACTCAAGAGTCTAGCCAAACTGACACTGTTGCCGTTCTCCAACCAAAGCCTTCTATGTCCCATCCCTATACCTTTGCAAAGGCTGTCCCTTATAGTTTCCTTCAAAGTTCGGCTCAAGTATCATCTTATTCAGAAGGCCTTTCTTTATACCCCACATCCAACTGTTCTCTTCTACATTGCTCTGCAAACAATTCTCTTGCTGCTATTTTATATATATGTATATGTATGTATATATTCATATGTATGTATGTATATATTCATATATGTGTGTATATATTCATATATGTGTGCGCTCACGGGTGTGTGTGCGCGTGCGTGTGTGTGTGTGTGACTGTGTGTGTGTGTGTGTGTGTGTGTGTATGATTTTCTCCCCTAAGAGAATAAAAATCCCTTGGGAGCAGGTCAATAAATTCTAATTGATTGACTGATTCATGTAAAATTAACTAAGGACCAAAGTTTGCATGAAAATTTGGGAAAGTATTTTAGTTAGTTCTGTTCCAAACAGTTCATTTTGAAAACTGATGTAATAGGAGGGCAGAGTTTATAATCTCAAAGAGGATCATAAACATGTCTGAAAGGTTCGGAACCGCCGGATATAAGAAACTCTCAAAGTAGAAGGCAGAAGAATCAAAACATATATTTAGGCTCCACAGTAACCAACCCATGAACCAGCATCCCCATTTTGATATATTGATCAAAAGCTTCCAGGCCCAATAAGTACGCCTTGAAAGAGTAACCAGGAGGCTACAGAGAAGCATGATTGCGTAAAGCAAAATCATGCTTCCCCCTCTATGGTAAAAAGATTACCCACTGGCCTGAAGTCTTTGTTCAGCTTCCTCCCGTAGGTCAGCTCTGCTACTGGCAGCTCCTGCTTCAGCTGTGGCTGTGGCAGCCTCTGGCTCCAACGGGAGCTGCTTTTAACCATCCAGCTTCTGCGGGGGTGTAAGGTACGCCGGGGAAAGCACAGGTTCTTTCAATCTGCTTAAGCAAGGTGAAGGGGTTGACCGGGAAAGCACAGGTTCTTTCCATCAGCTTAAGCAAGGGAAGCAAGGTGAAGGGGCCGACAAGCTTACTCCAGTCCAACATACAAACAGCATTCAGGTCAGGGGAAAAAGCCAAACTAGTCAAGGGCACTTGTTGACTAAGTGCTAAGGAGCCCATTTTTGGTTGCCAATACAACTGATGAATAGGGAAAGAAAATCTAAAAATATCCCAAACTTTTAATTGAATAAAACTGAAATTTCTGTTTTGTTGAGGCTTTAAAATTTGGGACAAGAAATTAAATCCTTTGTCTTCCCATCTCAGTGCCTAAACTGTGCAAGTTTTTAGCAGATTTTAACTAATATAGCTTTATAAAATTAAGGCAATTTTATTTACATCCAATTCCCTCTAGGATGTGCTAAATTTCTTACCCAAAGTATCTAACATCAATGTGTGAAATATTCAAACTGAATGCCAGACCAGAAAAGCTCCATCACATATTTAAAGATGGGGGAGGTGTTGTTAAGAAAGCTTTGGATATCTATTGATCTTTCGATCTTTTTTTGGATACTTTCTTTTTTTCTCTCATCTCCCCCTCCACAAAAATATGGATATTAAAATAAGCAACTGTAAATAGTTTATTCCCACCCTAGTAGAAACCACATCTATTGTTCCTGGTGCTTTCATGCCAGAAGAATTTATCACATCTTTACAAATTTACAGTTTTAGAAAGTTCCTATAATAGAGAGTGCACAAAGCCTTCTTGGGTTGAATTTTGACTTCTTAAATAAAAATCTTTAATATCTATATACATCTTTTTCTCTAAGAAAGCTCTGTTTCTGAAATCAAATATTCATGTTTCTTCAGAATTTAAATTGTTTCCACTCACCAGGGAGTCTTTTATGGGAGTTTAACTGTACATAGTGTGCACACCATGAAAACACCAAATACATTCTCAACAGTATCAATTAGAAGTGGGGGGGAAACATGGTGATTATGCCCCTGTTGCTCAGAGATCACCTAGAGCAAATGGAAGCATAGCATGTACCAAATCTAGGGAACTAGATCTTTGGACTGCCTAATAGAACTCGTGAAGTAGTTAGTGTCCACTTCAGTCTTTTAATACTTGTTATTGGCTATTCATGGAAAGTTAATGGGAAATGATGTTTTCACTAAACCAAAATGAAGCATCCAATATATTTCCCTCCCCTTCCCTTCCCTTCCCTTCCCTTCTCCCTTCCTTTTTTCCTTCTCCTTCCCTTCCCTCTCTTCACATCACATAACAGACCTCAGATAAATCCATGTTTCACCTTAACTACTTCCTAATGTGGTGGTAGTGGTGGGGTGATGGAGGGGAGAGAAGTAAAACTCACAATTATTTCACATGAAGAATAGGTATTTAAAGGAGCTGTGTGTGCAACTGCCCTTTAAATGGAACGTAGTTTAATTTCTTTTCCCTTCATTTCTCTCCAACACAGGATTTTGTAGAAAGGAAATATACCTGTTTTAAAAAATTTAATGTCTCAGAAATGAAAGCATAAACTTTGTTTCAAATCATAAAAGACTAGAACTAGAAGGGAATTTAGGGAACATATCATTAAGCCCTCTCATTTTACAGAACAGGAAATGAAGACAGATTTAGTTATACCAATCAAATTTGAATGATAAAATAAGAAGGTAATTAAATAAATGGGTAAATGTGTATTGGGTAAGTCTATGCCCAAGGAAACAATGTTTGGCTTAAATAAAAAAAAATAATCTAAAGTCATTAAAGATAATAAAATTGAGTACAGGCGTATACTGAATATATGGCATAATAATATAATTATTGAATGATAATAATATAATAACATTGAATATAGGTATAACCTTTATAAAGTAACCCTGACCATTGTCATTTTACACAATAACACTATTAAATAACTATAAGGAAACTCTACTGTAAAGCATAAAATCCCAGATAGTATCATTTGGCCAATTGCTTATTTGTAACGTGTTTTCTATGGTACCAACTACCCTTATGTAGCATTTCTTTTTTCATAGATCACAGTGCTTATCTGGAAGAAATTAATGATTTTATGCATGGGCCTACATATCAACAATACCCATTAAAGAGAAATTATTTTCAGAATGATAGCCCGGAGGTTTTATAAGACATCCTGGCCTCCTTTCCACTCCTAGTCAGCAAAGAAAGATTCAATTATCTCTACTAGGATGAACTTAAAAGTCCAGAAAGAGAGATAGTATAGTTTAGAAACATTTTCATCCATAAAGTTTTAAAAGGCCCCATGGTTTATGTCTGTAATTCTAGCTTCTGTGGAGGCTGATGCTGGTGATCTTTTGAGCACAAGAGTATTGAGCTACATTGGCTAAACCGATTGGGTGTCTACACCAAGTCCAACATTAATATTGTGAGCCCTCAGGAGCAGAGGGCCAAAGTACTAGTGTCCATTAGTAGTGAGATAAGACAGGTGAGGAGAAACTGCATGGAGAGTCTGGGCAAGATAAGAGATGAAGGTGCAGGTTAAAAGAAAGAGGGATGGTGGTGTTTCTATTTACCTTTTAGTTAACCAGAAAATTTAATTCCCAGGAGACCTTATTCACCAAAATTCTGGTGGACTAAGGTTTTACTGAGTTTATCAATCTCTTGCTGAGTAAATACTGGTTCTTAATAAATATTACCTGAGTTGATTTTGTTTGTCAGGAATGAGTGGTATGTTGGGAGAGGCAGGGAAAGAACTACTATTTTGAAATAGGATCCAGTGGGCAATTTGTTAAGGAGCTATTGGGTTTAGAGACTAATAACCTGGAAAAAATGAGTTCGGTTGGTAATTGTCTTCCTTTAAATTTCAGCTCACTTTACCTCCTATGTGAAACATTTCCTGATTTTCCCAGTTGTTTGTGTTCTCTCTCTCTTTTCTCAAATTACCTTGTATTCTGCTGACTTGAGTACAAGTTATAACTGATCTGACCCCAACTTCTGCCCAAGCAGAATATAAGTTTCCTGAAGGTGGGGATTATACCATTATTGTATACCCAGCTCCCAGCATAATGCCTCATACATAGAGAGTACTTAATGAATGTTTGTTGAATTGAATCAATTTGAAATATTATTTGGGGTTATTTCAGGTGAAATAGGCTGGGGCAAGTAAAATTCATTCAAGCATGTGATGACTTTAGTAAAACTGAATGTGGCAAATCTTCCAGTATTAATTAATCTCATTCCCCCCTCAATTAATATAATCATTAAACCAACAGTATTTATTTTCTGTACCATGTAGACAATAGCTTCATATGATCAAAGTAATAAAAGAAAGAAGACAGAGAAGAAAAGAAGAAAAGAGGAATCAAAGAAGGAAAGGAAGGAAGGAAGGAAGGAAGAAAAGCTAAAAAGAATTGACAAGGCTATTGGTACACAAAGAGGCAAGGATATGGGCAAATATCAACACTTTGTACTATTAATCTTTAAAAATGTGAACAAGATCAATTTATTTTGATGACCCTACTATAGCTGGATTGGGGATAAGGGATTAATGGAGGATGAAGCTAGCATGGTTGTCAACTTTTGTTCAACTATTTCAGAACAAAAGCCTCATAAATTAAGTTTTACAATGAAGGTAAAATTAACCAGTTGATAGTTATACAGTCAAATCATATGTCTCTAGATTCAGAAAATGTTAAGTTGAATAATTTCCTATTTACTAATATTTATTGGTTTGAAATATTTTAAGTGCTGTTTTTGAAATGGGGAATTGCTCGTGATTAGGGAATCTGACTTTTCTTCCAAGAGTGGCAAACAATGTCATTGGTTTACCTCACCTGTAAAGATCTGAGATTTCCTCAGTATAAATGCCCACTGGAAGAGTTAATACTCTTATCCATGTTCTATGAATCCTTCTAAGGCTTGCTACTGAAAAGTTTGGAGGCCTTTTTTAAGGACCTTTAATATTTCATGGGTGCCAGGGTGCCTCTTAGTTTATCCACTACTTATTCTTTGCTCTTAATATAACTTTTCTTTTTCTTCTTCTAAAACTACTCTTTTCAAGATAGGACATTTCTTTAGTTTTACATGTATAGCATTTAGATAGATTCTGTCAAATCTGTATTAGACATGAAAGACATACAAATGCTGTTCTTTGTAAAAAAAAAAAGTAGATGGTTTTACTGGCAAACTTTTTTTGGATTCATTTAAAACTTTTTTCATCTAGGAAGACATGTGAATTTGTCTTTTTTATGGTACTGTTGGATGGGTTTTGGATGAATTAATGCCACTCTGTTATTCATCTTTCTTGTTTCCTCTTTCCCTGATTTACCCCTTTTTGTTTTTCTAATGTCACTAATTTGGTTCAGTCAACCAAGCTGCAAGCACCATTCATCTTTGATTTCTCTTGCTTCTATTCTCCAGCCTGTAGTAGCAATTTATATTTGAAGATCTTTCCCACCCATTAATAGGCCATGTGACCTGCTTACTTCACAGGAAGCCCAAGGTACAAGGTGGGAGGAGCTTCCTGACAGGAAAAGGAAGTTATGTCACAGAAAATGATGAGAGAGAGAGAGAGAGAGAGAGAGAGAGAGAGAGAGAGAGAGAGCAGTGATGGCTGCTAATGGCCGGCCTCATGATGGTTAGAACTGAATAGGCTGACTTAGCTGCACTGTGAGTTTGTTTTGGGGAAGACCCCAGCAGGGGGTCAGAGAGGTTTCTGGATGGTGAGGCTCCATGTTGTGATATTCTGTAAAGAATGTTTTGGGTTCCTTGCTGTTATGATGAAGTGGACTGACTGACTGTGGGAGCTGAGTATTTGGTTATGGGATCTGGTTTTCTGGTTTACTTCTACCTTCTATGTGGAGAGTCTCGTATACTTTGCGATACAGAACTACAGAGGCATTTTGACAGCCTTATTGTCACACAGCCCTCATATGCACCAGTTCTATGTACCAAGTTCTATCTCCTTTATATACTTTGAATCTGTCCTTTCATTTTTCATTCATTGTGTCACCGAATATTTCAAGCCTTCATTACCTCTCCCCAGACTATTACAATAGACCTTTAACTGCTTTCTGTGCTTTCAGTTACTCTTGCCTCCATTCTGCCCTAAATAACTTGCTGCATGATCTGTATTGGCCATTTCCTTACCTCTAAATCATCCATATTTCCCCATTACTGAGTAAGTAAAGTTCAAACTCTTTAGCCTGGCATTTACAGCCTTCCAAAATCTGTCTCAAATTTTATCTCTTATTACTCCCTTTCTGACAGCCTCCATTTCAGTCAAACTGGCTACTCATCATCTCTTGGGCATGCCCTTCACTTTCCTCCATCTCTTTGTTTATCATTTACTCGATTCCTGCAATACCTCTGTTCTTACCTGTTGAAATCCTTTCTTTGAGATCCAACTTAGATAGCATCTTCTCCATGGAACCTTTCTTGGTCCTACCTGTCAGGAGTGATCTCTCCCACTTCTGAATTCTTATGATATTTTATACCTTTCTTAAACTCTTAGTACATTACATGATGTATTGTGCGTATTAGTCTCTTTGCCATCTCAACTGGTAAAGAAGCTCCTTAAGGATAGGGATTGGTTTGATAATTTTTTGCTGAAGTGAATTGATTTGGGCCTTCTGATGACCAACATTATATAGTTATAGAATGGATAGTCAGAAATGTTGCTGCTGAAACATTGAAAATTGTCGTGGAAAATGACATTGGGTTCATTTCCAACTTAATTAAGAAATCTTTTGGTGGTAAAATCAGTGAAGCTGATAAGTTTTAGCTTTTATTAACCAAAGTTCAAAGGCTAGTTTAATTACTTAGCTTTGTCAGTAGAGACAAGTGAAAAATAAACATAATTATAAGTTATCTTTTAGTGTGGACCTCTTCCTTCATTGTAATAATACTAGCTATCATTTATATATCACTTTAAGGTTTGCAAAGCACTTTACAAATATTGTGTTATTTATCCTTACAACAATCCTGGGAGGTATCTCCACTTTACAGATGAGGAAACTGAGGCAGATAGCATTTAAGTGATTTGACTATGGTCGCATAGCTAGTCAGTATCTGAGGTGAGATTCGAACCTAAATTTTTCTGGCTCCAGACCCAATGATCTACTCAATATGCCATCCAGTTGCTATCATGCTCTTCATTTTTTGCTATTCTACCTAGCTTGATTTTTGAAAGAGTAACTAGGGGTTAGGAGAAAGAAGTGGTAGACAGAACAACAGTTGTGTACGGTTAATCTGGAGAGGAGAACTAGCCTAAAATCTGTCTCTGACGTTGAAGCTCCCACCTATCTCTCTCATTGTCTATTTCTTTACATTGGTGGTTCCCAGTACTAGGAATGAGCCCCTGCTGATTAAAATAGCATGGATGTTATAATATTTAAATATTATATATTGTAAAGGAATAGCAAGTTGTACATAATAGATTTGCAGTTTCATGTGCAATCATCTTTTTTTTTTATTTCACTATGTTGTGGAAATACTTGTTTTATTCCATAAATTAAAAACAAAATAATTAATTTTAAAAAATAATAGTGTGGAAAACCCCATGCATGGTAACCTGCTTATTCCCCTCAGATCACATAAGCTGACAAGTTTCATTAGTGCACTGAGCTTTTTTTCTTGGATGGCGTTTCTTTTGTGATTTGAAGTATGATGTGCAGTAAGAGTTGTAAATCAAGACAAAAAGGGGTGGGGGGAAAGAAGATAGTTGTTAGATTATCTAATATCTAAACTTCTTTCCTGCAGGGTCCACAGGACCATCAACTTTAGGTTTCCAGTGTCTGATTTGATCTCTGGTTTGTAAATCCATGACAAGCCTGCAGAACTTTCTCACCTATGACTAAAATCAATTAGCACTCTGCTTGTCATTTGAGGAGCAGAGAGCTTCTGTAGACATTAAAGATACCCATCTTAGAAGCCTAGGCGCTGTCTCTGAAGGAGGTGTGAAAGGCTGGACAAAATTAGCAGTGCAGTTTAAAGACTTGCATTTGGAACTTTGGAGAGGGAGGAGCTAAAAATATAGGATTAGCATCAAGTGGAAAGGGAATGAAATTAGGAAATGGAATGTGAAAGCAGAAATAGACTTCTGAAATGTTAGAGTAGGTTGGATTCTAAGAAGCTATCTAGTCTAACTGCTTCCTTTATGGATGGGGAAACTGAGGTCCAGTGAAGTCAGGTCCCATATTGATGTATTATAAGAGTCATGAAAGCATGCTAGAATGGGAATCAGAGGACTTGGGTTCAATTCTTAACTCTGTTGCAAATTAACTATGTGACCTTGGGTACACAACTTCTCTGGGCCTGAGCTTCCTTACCTATAAAATGAAGTTGGACTAGACAGTCTCTCAGGTCCCTTCCGGAGAAATTAAGATGAATTTAATTAAAAAGCTCTTTCATGACTTTTATTCAGGATACTGTGCTCCAAAGTAATTAATAGATCACCTTCAGCTGAGGCTATTTCTGGAAGTATGGCACAATGAAAAGAATAATGGCTCTAGAGAAAGGTGACCTAGAATAAAGTCCTACTTCTAATGCTCACTACCTTTGTGACCTTGGGAAACACACAATCTCGACTTTAGTTTTCTCATTTGTCTAATGAGATACATGGGTTAAATGGCTTGAAAGATCCTTCTCCCACTCTAAATACTAGGAATTCCAAGTTATAATATATTGCAGGGAAATGAACCAGCCCTGCCATACTTCATAAATATAATAAGTAAGAACCTTTGGATCACCTTAAATAATAATACTTCAATGTCCTTACTACTCAAGGCCCCATTCTGTGAAAATTGGCTGTCATTCTTTAAAGGTAAAGTTGATGGTACAGCCCACCCCAATTAAATCTCAAAGGTCAAGTTTTCTCAATTGAGTCAATCAAAAGTATAAATTAGGTATAAGGAAACCATTGATAAATATCGGAGGAATGAAGTAGTTCTTTGATCATTGGATGAAATTAGATGATGACAAACAGAAAATGCATTAGGATTAGTTGAAAGAATCAGATAACACCTCTCAGGATAGGCATTCCTGCCCCTGGGCAGTCTGGTGGTAGTTGATGTTGTTGCCTTTGAGGGTGAGGAGTGAGTTCTCTCTCTTCTTTACATATATTGAACATAACCTTCTGAACTTTGAAAGTTCAGAAGATTTTTGTAGGAAGCAATGACCCCAGAGCAGTAGTGGCTGATGTTCTCGTCTGTGTTAAGAGCTGAGAGACACCCTGAGTATAAATTGGACACACAGAGTTAAGACACCTTCAGGATTCCAAAAGGTCACCAATATTTGAAGACCAGAAGAAAATTATACCTAAGGAAAATTTTGTGAAGAATCCAGAAAGGAAAAAAATAAAACAAAGACCTTATGATAACTAGGATCTAGGCTATCCCATTCTTACATATGCCCTTTATATCTCATTTCCCTTTTATCATAGACCCAGTATGAAATTGTGGCACTCTTATTCTTTGTATGATGTCTTACCATACCATCTCAGTAAAAGTGGATAGAGTGCCAAGCCTGGAGTCAGGAAGACTCACCTTGATTTTAAGTCAGGCCTCAGACACTTACCAGTTGTGTGACCCTGGGCAAGTCATTTAACCTCAGTTCCTGATCTGTAAAATGAGTTGGAGAAGGAAATGTCAAAACACTCCAGTATCTTTGCTAAGAAAACCCCAAATGAGGTCATGAAGAGTCAGACATGACTCTAAAATGATTGAACCTCAAACAAACAAAATAACCTAATTAAATCTCAGTGGCTGATTGATATCAATAGTGACCACACTGGTTGGGGAATCCTGGGCCACCGTACAAACAATTCCAGCCCCTAGAACCTTGAGAGGAAGAATGGTCAGCCATCCTCTGGAGACCTGATCCCCCAATGTGAATAGGAACTAGGGAAGTCGTTCTAGAAGGGTGACACACAAGAATCCCAGGAACCCCACCAGCAACCAAAAGCGTGGAAACAGCAAAACAGAAAGGAATAGGTGGTTTGAAATCTAATCACCTGATTGGGTAGGGGAGAGGGAGAGGAGGGAAGTAAAAGAAAGAGATAAAAAGTGGCTGGAAATTGAATTTCTATAGCACTTAAGACCACAATAACTGAGTGCAACTTCTCTTTGCATTAGGACCTTGGCAGACAACTAACAGCTACAGATCAAAGGTGACTGAATATACTCGTGCCTAATTGAGAGACAAGACATTAAATCCTGACTAGAAATAAACCATTATTCAGGAGCCATTAATAAAGTGTGTGACCATGACAAGTCACAACCTCTCTGGGCCTTGGTTTTTTTCATATACTAAATAAAGGAGTCATATTAAATGAATTCTGTAGTTCTGTGCTTTCAATGATTAATAGTTACTTCTAGTGACCGAACCTGCAGGAACAGGTGTGTCCTTGCCTAGCAAAGAGAACGTTTACTATGGCCTCCCGCCAAGAGAATTAAGTCACAAGAAAAACAGAGAACAGAGGCTCTCAATTTGAACATGTATGTCCTCCAAGGAGAATTTTTCGTTGACTTCGTAATAATTTAAATTATCTGAAAGCAGAATGAGTTGCCTCCAGAGAGAGTGGGCCTCTCCTCCCTAGAAGTCTTAAGCTGATGGTAGGATGACCAGTTTGGGGGATATTGTATAGAAGGATAGGTATGGGTTGGACTAGATGATTTCTTAAGTCCATTCTGATTCAGACTCTGTGATTCTGTATTTTGGTGATGGCATAGCCTGCTAAAGAGCTAATGTGATATTAGATTGCATTAAGAGAAGCACAGAAGCCAGAACAAGAAAGGTGGTAGTACTGCTATTAGCTTCTCTATTTAGAACACATCTAATAAATTATCTTTAGTTCTACACATATTTTAGGAAGGGCATTGATAAGCTACACCAGGTACACAAGTAGGCGAAAAAATTTCTGAAAGGCTTGGAGATTGTGTCAGATGACAGAAAGGCTTGTAGGAATTGAGTATATTAAGCTGAAAAACTAAAATAAATGAATGAAAATAATTTATTAAATGCTTACTCTGTGCTTGGTGTTGCATTATATTATAGGAAAGTAAATACAAAAAAAACCCCCAAAACAAACTGAAAACAATCCCTCATGGAGCTTGGATTCTAATAGAGGAAGACAACACATATAGAAAGGTGGTAGAAAGGGAGGGGTATTTTGTTCAGGAAAGTCACAAAGGAGGGTGATTGGAATTGTGAGGCAATTGATTGGTGCCATTCCAAGAATGTCAGTTATCATTTAATTAATCTTCCAAGAGATAGAATTGTAAAATGAGAGGAAGAGGACAAATAGGGTAGGGTATGGCATGAAAATCACTAGGGTGTTGTGGTGCCTCTGGGTCAGAGCAGGATATGGTGGGTACCTGACTAATAAAGACTTAGGAGGGGCCATGAAAGCCATGTTCAAGTATTTGGAGGGCTATACCATAGAGAAGAAGTACACTTGTTCAGTTGGGACCCAGAGAACATAAGTAGGAGCACTGAGTTTCTACAGTCATCAGCTCTCCTCTGGCCTTGGCCTGTCTACTGTTCTCCTGCATGAGTAAGTTACTTGCCTTTCTGGATCCCGTATATTTCTCCTGTGCATTTCAGGATATCTTTTATTGAGCTTCTACTCCTCCTAAAGGTGTCTTTGCCTCTGGGTCTCTGAAAGTCCTCCCCTCCTGCCCTAATGTGTTTTTCTCTCCTATTCAGCTTGTTTGAATTATATGCCACCCAGAAGCTAAAGATGGTTATCCTTTCTTGTGGAACTCTGCTTGTACACCTATTGCTCAAAGCTAGTATTAAGGATTAGCCTTTCTAGTGGCCCCATGGGTATTTGAGAAAATGAAATAGCACCTTGAGAGGAAGTGTAACTTACTGGATAGGGGGCTGGTCTCAGGAGGTAGGAAGACCCCACTTTTATTCTTACTTCTGACAAATGCTGGCAGTGTGACCCCAGTAAAGTCCTATAATTTCTCAATGTCTCGAAGATTAAATAACAGAGAAATTGTCAACCAGCATTGGTAGAGGGGGCCCTTTCACTTAGTCTTTCCTATAGCAATTAAATCTTCTCTGTAGCAAAATTATGAAGAGATAGAACACAATTCTCAGAAAGAAGAAGGAGAGAAGGGCTTTGCACCGTAGCTCCTTTCTTCTTTGAAGGGCGTCATATGAGACAGCTAGATAGCACTGTGGATAGAGCAATAAACCTGGAGTCAGTAATACCTACATTCAAATCTGGCCTCAGATATTTGTTAGCTGTGAGACCCCTGGTAAGTCATTTAATGCTTTTCATTCTCACTTTTTCATTTGTAAAAGGTTGATTACAGCATCTACCTCGAGGGTTTTTATAAGGATAAAGTGAAATAATAGTGATAAAGCATTTTGGAATACCTGAAGCATTATATCAATATTAGCTATTATTATTATTACAATGTTGTATATGCATTAGACAAATGTGGACAGAAAGTAGATCACTGAATCAACTTTATCAGAAGTCCAGAGAAAGTGAGCCTCCTGACCCTGTTAAGAAAGCAATGGATTAACATTTGGTACTACTACGGGAAGTATCCTTGGGCTTATGAGCAATGAGGGACCATACAACATAGAGGAAAACTCAGCATCTACTCATTTTGCTAATACATTCTGGTATTCTGTATGGGAAGGCAATGTGTGTCTCTGTACCACCATGTAAATGTGTGATGAGAGGCATAGTTCAACACACCAAAAATAACAAATCATACTTTTGTGTCTCCTGGTTGATAGGGCAAGAAAGAAAAAAAAGGAGGAAGACATTTTTCACCTTTCAGAAATTCATATCAAACTTTGATATTCAGCTGTAAGTACTGAAGGTACTTTGGGACATGTTGGTGGTGGGGGTGGGTTAGATATCTCTGCTCCCCTTCTTTAACTTCCTAAATTGACATCTTGACATTGGACTTTTCTTCAAGGTCAGAAAGAATTTCTTAACTTCCTTTTTAAAACATGGCTTCCTTTTCCTGCCTGAGTTCTAGGGATACTTTTATTTAAGACTCATCAGAATCTTATTTGGAGACCTTATTATACTATTTCATTTGTTGAGTACAGAAAGCCCTTGGTCACAAGGCAAAGTCAATGACATTGACTCAACTCAAAATCATAGATTTAAAATGTATCTGGGCTGGATGGAGTCTTATAGATCATCTGGGCTTGTTTGCTAAGTCCTTTGTCCCATTCCATCACCACCAGACAATGACGAGAACAGGTAAGTAAATCAGTGGCTTGATTCTAAAAGCTATAGGAGGTAGCAGTAACAGAGATCAGAATCAAGGCAGTGTTAGATTGACTGGCAGAGAGCAAAATCACATGTGTTCAGAAGGTAGGTGAGATTTCAAGAGTCCAGGGGCCTTTTGTATAGTCCAGATGCCTTTGCTGTTGGAGTTAGGGGAAGGACAGAGGGAAACGGAGAAAGGGGAGGGAGGGAGAAAAGCAGTCAGGGAGAGAGAGAGAGAGAGAGAGAGAGAGAGAGAGAGAGAGAGAGAGAGAGAAAGAGAGAGACAGATACAGAGACAGACAGAGAGACAGAGAGACAGAGAGAGAGAGACACAGCGGGGGAGAGAGAGAGAGAGAGAGAGAGAGAGAGAGAGAGAGAGACAGAGAGAGAGAGAGACAGAGAGAGAGACAGAGAGAGAGACAGAGAGAGACAGACAGACAGACAGAGAGAGAGAGAGAGGAGGGGGAGAAAGGGGGTGTGATTTTGTCCATACTTTTGTGAGAATGCTCTGTATCCCCACCCATCCCTAGTCCAACCGTGGATTAGTCCTTTCATGGATAGAAAGCAAACTGGTTTTCTAAGAGATGCTAACATTTGCCCCCAAGTATGACAACTATTCTCTTTGCTGTGGAAATACACTAAGCAAAGAGGCCAGTCCTAATTGAAAAACAAAATGAAGGGTCAGTTTTAAAACATAAAATTTTATTTGTGGTACTTTTTTCTCTTGAGGCCCTCTTCCCACGTAATACAGTAATTGTTGATTCATGAGGCTGAGCTGAAAGGGGTGTTGTTATGTGCTTGTCTGCACAATGGTAAGAAGCAACACTCTGTTTCCTATTACTTCCAATTGACAAAGGCATGGAGGAGGGCAGCAGGGCCAGGTTGCCCTGGTCGCCATGGTGCTGTGGGCTGCCAGGCTGGCACTGCACAAACTGGGCTGGTCTTTGTGCTGTGGGACTGCATTCTGCCAGCATCACTCTCAGTTTAAAAGACTAATATTGGGGCCTTTGCATGACATCTCAGAGTAAATGAGTTGGATGCATGGGGCTTCTTGCTGCACCTGCTCCCAGCTCTCAAATTCCAGCTCCACTGGGGACTGTTATCTTCTCTCTCTCCTTCCTCTCTCTCTTTCTCTTTGTAATTATGTCTAATCCCACAGACACCTGCCTTGGCTTTGGGGCACCAATGATCAAAAAAAAAGGGGCTGAAAAGACTTCTTCCCATTTGTGTCACAACCCAACAGCAACCACAAAATAATCGCTCATGACTAATTAAACACCAGATGTCTAATGGGCAGGTGTAAGACCCTGCATATAATTGAAGTATCACCTGCTCACCCTTCTTGAGGTTCTGCAAGGCCATCTTCATCTGGGTCTATATTCAAAATTAGGTCATCTATTCATTAAATCTTTTAGTGCTAAAATAGCTGATACTTATTCAATGTAGGTGTTGTGATGTTAATATTCTTAGTACAGTTGACCATTATAGTGCTTTTCTATTATTTGTTTTTATTGTTGTTGTATATAGGCATCTACGTGGCATAGTGGAGTCTGGGATCAGGAAGACCCGAGTTCAAATCTGGTCTCAGTCATTTACTAGCTGTATGACCCTGGGCAAGTCACTTAACCTCTGTTCGCCTCACTTCCCTCTTCTCTAAAATGGGAATAATGATAGCACCTGCCTCTCAGGCTGTTGTGACGATCAAATGAAATCCTAATTGTAAAGTACTTAGCGCAGTGTCTGGCACATAGTAAGCACTCTACAAATGTTAGCCTTTGTTAGTAATAGACAAGGTTACGAAACCCCATTAACATCATTTGGGTGTTTCACATCTTCAAGAAGGGAAATATTTCAGAAATATTTCATTTTCCTCCAAAATGCCTTTTTAAAAGTAATATTTGTATTTTAAAAAATTCAGTGAAGCTTTTTCTTTTCTAGTTGTTGTCTTTTGATCCGCCATAGCCTTGTTTGAAATTAAGCGAATCGGAAAGTTGTGAGCATACTGTGTTTTCATCAAAATGACATCCCATATTTTTAGAAAAGATATATTTTCCCCTTTCTCTTCTAAACACTAATGGAATAAAAAGATATGCCTGTGCTTTTAATAATAGTAATAATGATGATGGCTAATGTTTATATAGTATTTTTTATGTGCCATGTACTGTGCCAAGCACTTGTGCAATTATTATTTTATTTTATCCCTACAGCAATGCTGAGAAGGCAGGTCCTATTATTGTCCTCATTCGATACATGAAGATACTGAGGCAAAGGGAAGCTAAGTGACTTGTCTTGTCTCACATAACTAGTAAGTATCTGAGGCCATATTTAAATTCAGGTCTTGCTGACCACAGGCCTGGTGCTCTATGCACTGTGCCACCATTAAAAGAAAAAGAAATTAGAACACAAAATGGGGTCTATAGTAAGGTTGAAAATAATTTTGGGCTTGGCCTCCAAAAAGTTCATCAACCTTTAGTTTTCCTTGTCTTTTCCCATGTGGAAGAATGGGAGATAGTGAAATAGAAGTGTGTATAGAATGTTTTTTTCATATATGTATATGTATAAAATGGTTTTAAATATATGTATACACTCTTATTTTTGCCTAATGGCAGCCATCTCTAGGGTGGGAGGTGAGGGAAGGGAAGGAAAAAAGGGAAAAAAAAGAATGTTGCATAGCAACTTTATATATTTAAAAGGAATACCAAGTTGTATATAATAGATTTGCAGTTTTATGTGCAATCGTATTTTTTTTTCTATTCTACTATGTTATGGAAATATCTGATGTTCAGAGGTGTCAAATTCACAGCCTCTGGCTATAAAACTCTCCAGTGGCCCAAACCAGATTAAAATGTAATTGGGAAGTGTTGAACACAATAAAAGTATAATTGAACAAAGATTATGTTAAGTTGTGGTTTTCTCAGTCAATATGCAGTTTCTATTTGAATTTGAAATTATTAGTCTAGACAATGCCACCTCCCACTGTTATTTTACATGTGAAATTTATGTTTTGAGCTAAGGTGTAAGACTTCACATTTATCTCTATTTCAGGTTAATAGGGTATCTGGTGTTCTAGCCTGCCAGGATATACATATACATACATATATACATACATACATATCTGTATGTATATATGTATATGTGTATATATACACATACACAGATATAGATACATAATATGTATATCCTCTCTCTTTCTCTGTCTTTCTTTGTCTCTGTCTCTGTCACTGTTTCTCTCTTTTTCAATCTGCTAGACATCTTTAGCAGTGACTTCCATATAAGCATGTCAGCATCCACCTATCCAAAGCAGACAATTGTTTTATTTTTTCCTACACCAACCCTTTCTCCTAACAGCTTTATTTCTATCAAGACATGACTCTCCTTCTGATCATTCACATGAACAAAGTTGGAACTGTCTTTAACACTTCACCTTCCCTCATCCTCCATGTCTAATTAGTTGCAATGCTTGCTCATTCTACAATCACATCTTCTGAATTTACCTTCTCTTTCCACTTACAAAGCCAACACCCTATCTCAAGCCCTGATCACCTCTTGCCTCAGTTATTGCTTCCTAATTCTTAATTTCTGACTTGTTCTCTAGTCCACTGCCATGTCAATATCCCTAAAACAGATGCTAGACTGTGTTTCTCCCCTTCCAAAGAATCCTTGCCAGCTTCCAACATTGTCCTCCAGGGTAAAATACTAATTTCTCCATTCGGAAATTCAAGTAGTTTAAAATCTGGCACTCATCTATTTTTCTAAGCCTATTTCCTATTATTCCCTTTCACTTAACCTACATTTTGGACAACTTTTTGCCTCCACTACGTGTGTTCTCTTTCTTGCCTCGTTTTTTAACAAACTGTTCCATGTCTAGAATACTCTCCTTCCTCTCCTCTGCCATTTGGAATCCCTAGTTCCCTTCAAAGCTTGGTTCAGATGTCCCTTCCTACAAGAGGACCTTTCTGATCCATTCCCCTCCTTGCCCCCAATTGTAAATGTGCTCCATCACAGAGAATTATTTTGCATTAATTTTGTATAGACTTTGTATTCATTCATCTGTCCATAGGTTGCATAATATCAACAAAATAAAAGCTCCTTGAAGGCAGGGGCAGTATTGTTTTGTTTGTCTTTAACTCCACCCTCCCTGCCCCCATACACACACTTAGCACCATGTCTGGCACACAAATAGGTGCTTAATAAATTCTTGTTCAATTGAATTGTAATGAGTTTTGGATCTAGTCTCTATGGTATTGTGCTAGCAACTCTTTTCAGCTTTGTTGCCATCCATAAATTTCACAAGCATGTCATCTATGCTTTTAATCAAGTAATTACTAGACTATAAGTTCCTTAAGGGCAGGAGTTTTCTTTTGCCTCTTTGCAATTCCCAGTGCTTAGGGCAGTGCCTGGCATATAGTAGGTGCTTAATAAATGCATATTGATTTATTAATAATAGATCTCTGGGGCACTCTGCTATATAATTCTCTTCTATTAGACTTTGAAACATTGATAATTCGCTTGATTCCTTCAACCAGTTATGAATCCACCTAGTTGTACTGTTGTCTAGCTCAGATCATTCCATCTTTTCTTCAAGAGAGACATGAAATAGTTTATTATTCCTTGAGAAAAACTAAGTTACCTGTATCTACAGCATCCTCCTGATCTATTCATCTAACCATGACTTAGAATTAAAGTTAAGCTGACATGAACAGCTCCTGATCCATATTGGCACATTGTAATAATTGCAGCCATTTTTAGATATTCATTAGATACTTTATTAGTGTATTCTAGAATTTTGCCAGAGTCACATTCACTGTTCTATAGTTTGAAAATTCCATTTTTTCCCTTTTAAGGAAACTGGGAAAACATTTACAACATGTGGTAACCATCCTGTTCTTCATGATCTTTAAAATATCATTGGCAAATAAATACATCTTTGAGTTATTTTAATAATTAAGGATTTAGTTTGTCTGGTACTTTCTTGCGATTTCAATATTTATCTTGGTATTGATTCCCTATTAGCCATTCCTTTCTTGACTAAAGATAGTTGTCCTCAGCAGAGAAGGCAGAAGCAAAATATGGTTAAATACTCTGACTTCTATTTCTTTCTTATCTAGTCTGTTCAAATGTTCTATTTTTTCTGATTTTTAATTTTAATACAAAACAGTTTTTATGACTATTACTGTATAATATAGTTTGAAATCTGGTATTCCAATGTCTTCTTCATTCTTATTATTTTCCTCATGATTCTAGACCTTTTATTCTTCCAACTGATTTTTTTATTATTTCATCTAGATTGAAGAATTTTTCCCTCAATAATTTTAGTATGTCAACAAATCTTTCAAATAATTTACATAGTATAGTTATTTATAGTATATAGATATGAGCAATAACTATTTTCAAATAATTTATATTTTTCCGTAAACTGTTTCTAAATTATATTAATATATGTCTCGTAAGTAGCTTGGTATATTAACTTCCAGTTATCTTATATATCTTCAAATTACTTTGAACTAAATTTCTCCCTTTTCATTTCTTCCCATTTTTAATAATAAAGAAAAGCTGATATTTTATATCCTAGTACTGGGTTGTATTATTAACATCTATTAATCATCTTGGTTACTTTCTTCACTGATTCGGAAGTTATCTAACTATGCCCTCATGTCATATGCAAATGACTTAAGCGTCTTAACTTTACCAATCATTAGGCTTTAACTTTTATTTTCTTGGCTTGTGCTTTATTCTTGCCTGTACTAGAAAAGTTCTAATAATTCTCCATGGTAAAGAATGCTATTTCTTGGTTTTAAATATATGCTTCCAATCATATGTAAGAAGAGCCTCTTCACATCAAAGCCTTTTGCATTTTTAACGTAAAATGAATGTTGTCTCAGGAAGACCCAAGTTCAGTTCTGTCTTGGACACTAGCCGTGTGACCCTGAGTAAGTAACATAACCTCTATCAGTTTCAGTTTCCTCATCTTTAAAATGGAAATTGTAATAACATTTACTTCCAGGATTGTTATGAAAATTCATTGTTGGTGGAATTATGAACTGATCTAATCATTTTGGAAAGCAATCTGGAATTATGCCCAAGGAGTTATTAAACTGCCTATACTCTTTTACCCAGCAATACCACTATTGGGTGTCTCTCCAAAGATAATTAGGGAAAAAGGAAAAGAACCTATATATTCTAAAATGTTTAGAGTAGCTCTGCTTATAGTGGCAAAGAACTGGAAATTTCAGGGATGTCCATCAATTGGGGAATGGCTGAACCAGTTGTGGTATATGATTCTGATAGAATGCTACTGTGCTATAAGAAATGATGAGTTCAATGATCTTAGAAAACATGGAAAGACTTACACAAAATAATGAAGAGTGAAATGAGTAGAACCAAGAGAACATTGTACATAATAACAGTAAAATTTTTTAAGGATGACTTTGAGCATGTCATTTTGACTATTATAAATACCCAAATTAACTATAAAGGACATATTAAGAAAGATGTTGTCTGTATCCTGAGAAAGAACTGATAAATAGAAGTATGTATATAATAATTTTACTCACACACAGACACACACACACATTTGTGTCTAATGGTGGCCATCTCTTGGCGGGGAGGGAAGAAAGAAAAGAAAAAAAAGAAATTCACATAACTTTGTTGTATATTTAAAAGGAATAGAAAGTTGTACATATTTGCAGTTTCATGTGCAATCATCTTTTTTATTATACTATGTTACAGAAATGGTTGTTTTATTCAATACATTAAAAATAAAATAAATTTTAAAAATGAATATCATATAAAATAACAAATGTAAAGTGCTTTGCAAACTATGTAACTATTTATTATTATTATTAATGATATTATTATTTTCCAGTCATGTGTCTCATCTCAACAAGTGTCAGCAATATCTGTTAGGTTAATAATGTCCTAAAACATAGGCTTATGTGCACTGTCCCGTTCTAGAAAGGCTTCAGCTGTTGCCCAGGCTGCAGATTATGTTTCTGTCATATGACTTAGCTTCTAACAGGAACTGAGAGCATTTACAAATGTTGTCTTTCTTCAGTCATTTCAGTTGTGTCTGACCCTTTGTGATCCCATTTGGGGTTTTCTTGGCAAAGATACTAGAGTGGTTTGCCATTTCCTTCTCCAGCTCATTTAACAGTGATGAAACTGAGGCAAACAGGGTTAAGTGACTTGCCCAGAGTCACAGAGCTAGTAAGTGTTTGAGGCCAGATTTGACCTTGGGTCTTCCTGACTCCAGGCCCAGAGCTCTATCCACTTTACTGCCCACTTAAAAATATACTCTCTATCTATTCTGGATAAGGTAGTGAAAAGGACACTGAGCCTAGGGAATATCTGGATATAAATCTCAGCCCCACTCTAAACTAGTTGCATGACCTCAATCAAATATCTTAATTTCTCTGAGTCTCAATTTGCTTCTTTGTTAAGATGAGTAGGTGAGTGAATCCTTGCTCTTCCAATGACTACCATGCCATCCAAAACTCAAGGGCACTCTGAGCATTGCCCAGACTGCCTATTTTTCTGTTGGAATCTCAGAGGAGCAGATTCCTAATCACCCTTTAACTCCGCCCGCAATTGGGTGCATCATCTTTTGTTGTCATCAAGTGTTTGAGTGTTTGAGTCTCTTCTTCACCAATCAAATTGTTTGGTTCATATGTTCTCACCAGTTGGCCATTCTAAACCACCACCACAGTAAACCACCACCACAAACCACCAGCACAATAATAGCAAACATTTAGGTATTGTTTCAAGGATTGCAAAGTGATATATACATATATACACATATCTATAGTATACATATATATCATATATATGTATATGTATGTATATAATTTTATTTGATCTTCACAACAAATCTGTGAAATAGGTGTATTATTATCCCCTTTTTGAACAGATTAGAAATCTACCCGGGTTTATACAGCTGCTAAGTTTGTTTGAGGTAAGATTTTAATTCAGATCTTTCTGTCTAACACTCTATCCATTATGCTACTTAGCAGCCATTTTCGATATCTCTTGGGTGTGCTCTATCAAACTACCTCTATCAAGGTCACTATTTTACAAAAGCATTTAATGAAACTGGTAAAGTAAACATTAACCTGTTATTATCAAATCCGAATGCAACAGCCACCTCTCATACCCTGACCTCACTCCATTCAGCCTTAATACAAGTTTGTTAAGCAGTAAGCAGTTTTTTGCTCAGCTCCCAGAAGGAAACTGGGGTAAAAGGATTTTAATTCATGAGCTTGATGATAACTGGGACTGATTTAATGAATTCAAGAATCTTCATTTCTCTCCCAAAGGTTGCATGTGCCGGAGTGAGTAATGAGTCAGACAGAACTGGCATTACTTTCCCTGACTCCACATGTCTCAACTTCCCTGGATCTGTGTTGAGATCCTTTTTCATTGGAGATCAGATGCACACATCAATGCACAGCTCTGCCTCCTTAGTACCGGACCAGGGACTTTTGGGTTTCTTCACGGGGAGATGCCATTGCCTTCTATCAATGTTTCTCCAGAACTAAATGGCATTAGAGGACTGATTCATGCCCCATTACTGTTATTAGCTCCTCAACATCTCAGCTCTGAAACTTTCTACCTGTGTAACCTTGAGTCACTTAACCCTGTGAATCAGGAAAACTGAGTTCGAATGCAGGTTCTGGGACCCTGGACAAGTCATTTATTCTCTCTCAGCCTCAGTTTCCTCATCAACAAAACGGAGATAAATAGCACATATCTCCCAGGGAAGGTTATGAGGGTCAAGATTACATATGTAAAGTGCTTTGTATGATACTTATCATCATCGTCGTCATCGTCATTATTGTCATCGTCATCATCATCAAACATCTATGAACCTCAATTTCCATATCAGTAAACGAAGGAATTAGCCTTCTGAGGTCATTTCTGTTTTAGATGTATGATCCTTGAAAAGCCTGGGGACATTTCTCACTTTTCCATAATTCCAAAACAATTTTCCTTCAGGGAGTGGAGTCAAAGACCCTCTCATTGCCCCCTGCCCCATCCCCTATTTCATTATGTCATTGTAAGGTTCTCGTGTTTGCGTTATTGTTGTTGTTGAGTCATTTAAGTCATCTGAATCTTCGTGATCCCATTTGGGGTTTTCTTGGCAGAGATACTGGAGTGGTTTGCCATTTCCTTCTCCAGCCCCTTTTTACAGATGAGGAAACTGAGGCAAACAGGGTTAGAGGACATGCCCAAGGTCACATAGCTAGTAAGTGTCTAAGGCAAGATTCGAACTCAGAAAGATGAGTCTTCCTTATTCCAAACCCAGTGCTCTGTCTACTGCACCACCTAGCTGCCCCAAAGTTGTTGTTGTTGAGTTGTGTTCACCTCTTGGTGACCCCATTAGTGCTTTATGACTATAAAATGCTATATACATGTGAACTATTATCATCATGTAGCTCCTATAGTCTGGGGGTCCTAAATTTTATTGCCGACTGTGCCCTGGATTTTATATGATGTTAAATGGGTTGTTTAACCACTCTGGCCTTGAACTGTCCTATTTAGAAAATGAAGTTTTTTGTCACTTATGGAGGGCAGTCATGAAGGTTGGTGTACAAGTTTATTGTTCCTAGGTTTAAGTGTTTATAGACAGGGTCTTCCTGAAACACGTGAGGTTTGGATATTCACCTTCCCACTATCCTAGCACATTACTCTGACCCTCACCTCGTCTCTAACCTTATAAGGATTGGAATCCAATAACTAAAAGACTTACACTAGTCTTAAAAAGACAGAACATGTATCCCTTCCAAGGTCGCGTTGCTGTCCAAGAAAAATCGTTTAGGAAATCAGCCTGAACTTTGGGTGACCTGAAATCTCCCAATAAGTATTGCAGGCTGGGACATCTGGTGGACAATAAACTTTTTTTTTATTTGTTTTTACATGAAGCAGCTGTACTTGGGCAGATGACCAGAGGCTGTGTAATCAGAGTGTGAATAGCTGAATTAGTAAATTATATTAGGCTACTTAGGCACTTATTTAAGGGCTACATGCTTCTTTTTAATTTTGCCTTATTAAGGCTTACCCAAAACATAGCAGCATTGGCAGTTGGATTATTAGTGACTTATTTGCTTCATTAAAATTTATGGCACGTTTTACATCCACCATCTGGGGCAACAGCTCCCCTCCTCACTGTTAAAATGTAACCTAAATCCAGGCCTGGCACTGATAATTCCCTAAAATAAAATACTTTATAGATGGAATTCTTTCTTGCAATGCCAGGATTATTCCATTTCACTGGAACTCCATATACAAACACGATAACAGTAAAGGCAGTATTTCCCGGCCAACTACCATTGCTTGCTGCTAGGAAACAGGGGTCATGTTTAAGTTTCTCATAAGGGACTTGTTCTTAGATAAGAGGGAAGTTGAACTTTTTTGTCATTTCAAAATTTAGGAAATCTGTGGGGAAAAAACAAAAAACCTCAGCAAATAGTTTGGTAGTGTCCAGTAAGGAAAAAAAAAAAAAAACTTTCTGCGTACTGTTTCTAAGACGTATTTTTTTTTCAGGGGAATGCAAAGGTATGAATATAATAGCACATTTAGGGTGAACAGTGGAGATACTGATGAGATAGGTAGTTCCCTGGAGCTGGACACATCTATCAAACTTCTAGACTAGCTAGTATTAAAAATCAGGGCATGCTAGTAATCAGAAGCATTTCCAAGTCCCTATTCATATGCCTGGACTTTAGGGTTCTCCAAGTCCCTATTTATATGCATTGAGCAAATATGCTAGGGGGCACTATAGTTTAGTAGTTATGTTTTATTGTCCATCTGCACTCCTAGAATTTGCCTACTAAAATGATTTAGGGCGTAGTTGGCTGAGAGAAGATTTGCAGTAATAAAGGTCTAGTTGTTCCTTGCCTGTTTGTACCCAACATATCATATTATCAGAACATCAATATAGTTCTTGGGCAGGGGAGGGGGGGGAACATGCAAAGCAAAGCAGAAGACTAACAATAAAAATGTTAGACAACAGCAGGCAACATAAATCTATTCTTAAGTACTATGAGTACGCAACTAAATATGGCTTCCACCCTGTATCCTGAGCTCAACCTGTACTTAAAGAGATTGCTAATTGAAACAATTTAAGTCAGTTTGCTTCTTGTATTCACTTGCTAAAAAGCTTTTAGCCTGGCTTGAACTTTTTGATGCTCCATGGTTTCATAATGCTTTGTGAATGTTTGTTGAATCGAGTTGAAATTAAGAAACAGATAGTCTTGATCAGAAATGTGCTGTGTTCCTGATATATCTATGAGCCCTTTAAATTTACCACAGGATAACCTACTGCTGCTTCTTCAACCAAGAACAAGAATGTTGATGAACTCTATGTCCACCATTTACCACTTAGGTGGCTTTTGCTAAGTCATAACCTCTTTGGACCTTGGTTTTCCTCATCCTCAGGGGCTATCCTAATACTTGGTACACAGTAGGTACTTGATAAATGAGAGCTGACTGGCTGGCTCACTGCAGAAAGATCACTTCCAAATCTCAATCTATGATCCTGTCATTCAGCATATGTGCAGAGTTGTTGAAGACTAACTCTTTCCGAGCTATAGGCTATCCAATGCTTTTATTGGAAACAAAGACATGGAGTGCCCAATCTGTAAGGAAAAAAGGACACTTCAAGGGAACAGAGAATTAAAGATCCATGAGTAACATCCAAGGGCAGCTGTAGCTGTTCATATCACCTGGCCACAGATTCCCAGCAGGGCTAGTATTAGGGCTGGAATCAAACAAAGTACACTTCATCTAAATATCCTAAATTGTGCCTAGTAGCCTGAGTGGCTCCATCCTTGAAAAGCATTCAATTTGTAGCATATGTAGAAGTGAACAAGCATTTGTTAAGCCAATTGTATTCCCAATTCTTAGTCCCTCCTCTCTTCAAACCATTTGCCCTGTACCTTCCAAAATAACTTTCCTAAAACACATTCTTCCTGTGTCTCTCTCCTGCTCAAAACTTTAGTTATTCCTTCTCGTTTCTATGATAAAATGTGAAATCATCAGCTTGACATTAAAAGTTCTACCTTTACAATCTTGGCATACATTATATCCTTTAATGAATTCCATATTCTAGTCAATTGGCCTATTTGTAAATCCTTATACAGGCTATTCCATCTCCTGTCTCTGTCCATGTCTGTCCCCCATTCATGGGAAGCACTCCCTCCTTACCATTACTTTTTAGAATCCTGAGTTTCCTTCAATGCACGGCTTATATGTCCCATCCTTTGGGAAACCTTCCTTAATTCCTACACTTCTCTCCCCTCTATCCCTCTTTAAATTATCTTTTATATGCTTAGTTGTTTGATTATTGTTCATGTTCATAGATTCCAAGGTCTTTGAAGGCAAGGACCATTTTTCAATTTGTCTTTGAAATTCCTAGGAAAGCATCTAATATAGTGCTTTGCACATAGTGTAAAGTAGGTTTCTAATAAATATTTGTTGTATTGGATTGGACTAAAACTCAATGGGGTGTTGAGACTGTAACAATTACAAGAAAACTGCCATTTGAAAGATACTCATATCCAGTGTTTTTAGACATTCAACTTCCTTGCTATGCTAGCTAAAGGAAGGTCTCTCTAAAATTTGACCTTGCTCAAACTTAGCAATATCTGATCATTGAGGGTATTACTGTAGAAAATTAAATGATAATTGTTCATTTAAGTTATTGCTTTTTGTTGGTATTGGGATTTGTCAGTACTTCATGGAGACTGCTTTCTAAAATTCCAGGTGATCATGCGGTCAGCTCTCTCTCTCTCTCTCTCTCTCTCTCTCTCTCTCTCTCTCTCTCTCTCTTTCCAGTTAGAGTAGGAGTAACATAACTCAACTCAAGAGTACCTAGAAAAGATTAACTTGTGATTTTAAAAAAGAAACAAAAATTAGAATAGGTACAAATACATAGCTTCCAGAATATGTTCTTGCTTATATTATCAATCCTCAGGTAAATCTGAATGGAAACAGGTAGATAAGTATTAAAATGTTATCCCACTACTAATTCAGTAGGACTAACTCCTATAATAAAATAAGTTTAATAATGAAAAAATCTGGCAAATCCAGTTGGCCAGTCTACAACAGTTTGCTCTGGGACGTCCTTAGTGTTCTGCACCATTCTTTAACCTTGACCATTTGCTTACAAGCAATGAATTTAGTAGTAAGATCTAAGATAAGCTTCTTATCCAAAAACCGCTTATACTTCAAGTAAGGTGATGTGTGAAATGTGAATGAGAGGTGATGAACTTTATAAATATGCATAATGAAACACATTTTTGGATATTGTCAATATGGGAATGTGTTTTGCTTGAGTGTGCATATTTGCTAAAAGGGTTTTCTTTTACTTTTTCTCCTTTTTTTCTTTTTCCAATTAGAGGAGAGGTAGGGAGGAGAAAAAGTGCTTGGTAATTGAAAATATAGAATTTAATGAAAGAGAAAATATCAATGTCCAGTATTGCCTTCTCAGGCAACCAAATCAGTGTTTCTGACACTAACACTATCCAAGATAATATACATCAAGTCAACCAAGTCCTATATCAAACTTACATCAAAATGCAAACTAAAATACAGAGGTTAGTGGTAGTCAGCTCCTACTGGCTCATAAGAGGCAATTCTTTAATTTTTATTGTGAACATTAAAACCTTGAAAATCAGCAAATAACTGCAAGTCATGGTTTGATTTAGGATTCAGTTGATTGTCTAGATTGAAGGAATTGAGAAAACTGTTAATGCAATTATATTATTATAAATTAATTATAATAATAATTATTATTAATTTGGTGAGGTTGTGTTCTTAAACATGTACCAACATGACCCAGACCAACAGCCAGCCACATTCCTAGGGACATGGCTTTTCTATTATTCTTCAGCTCAACAAGTCAACCATTGTTGAGCCATTTTATTAATTAGTTACTGGGAAAACATTCCATTGAATTGCCCTTGTTAGTACAATGAAGAGTTTACCTATTTAGAAATACTCACTGATTAATATCAATATGCTTCACCTTAAGTTGTTAGAGTTTGCATAGCCCCAAAATGACAAATGGCACTGTGGCACCACTTGCTTGCTACTCCAGTAAATATTTTGTGTTTTTAAGACATTCCTTACCTACCTCTGAAGCCACTACAACTTCTGATTGCTATAAATCTCTTTGGGGATTCTTTTCCAAGGATTAACTTGTACCCTCAATTATGTTTCCACAGAAGCAGCCCTTTTTGCAATTTTTTGCTCAGTGCTGGTTAATCAACTAACAAGAATTTTTTTAGTTTTCAGTATCAAAAAATGAAAATATTCTTACCCTTAAGGAACTTACATTCTATTGAGGGAAACATGTTAATCTCTAAGCAAAGAAAATAAAATGTATGTGGATGCGCAGAGCCACCTAATACTAAAGATTCTAGACTATGTTGGACCACCTTCATTGAAAATTATGATGCAATACAATACATACATTGCGAGTAACTGTGCTATCTCTTTAGATTCCCCAGATTTACTTAAATTTGGATTGTGTCTTAAATTGGGAGTAGAGGGCATATCCAAATAGAATCTACCCAAGACCCTAAAACTACAAATATGAGTTAACTGCTCACAAGGAATCGTTTTCATGGGAAAATTTCAGTTGTATTCAATAAAGTGGTCATTATGCATCACCATTATGTTTTTTGGCCATTTAGATGTTGCATATCCAGAAAGTATTTCTATGAAAACACTGAAGTCTTAGAATTGTTTCTATTATTGAAAAAACCCATAAAGGAATATAGCAATTTAGGCTGATCAATATGATGTGCCAGAGGCACTGATTTTCCCATAAGACATGACCAAGATGCCTTAGTCATTTATCCATATTGATTTTGCAGGGCCATTACAGGCAGTGAGCTTCTTGATTGTGATAGGCTCTTCAAAATGACTCAAATTATTCTTACATCCATCTCAACCCTCTCTTTCCACATCATAATTTTGTGTAAGTTTTTTCCCCAATATATGTATTACCAGCCACTCTAGTTTTTTCATAATAGATCTTCATTTACCTTACTTGAAGTATAAGCAGTTTTTGGATAAGAAGCTTATCTTAGGTCTTACTATTAAATTCGTTGCTTGTAAGCAAATGGTCAAGGTTAAAGAATGGTGCAGAACACTAAGGATGTCCCAGAGCAAACTGTTGTAGACTGGCCAACTGGATTTGCCAGATTTTTTCATTATTAAACTTATTTTATTATAGGAGTTAGTCCTACTGAATTAGTAGTGGGATAACATTTTAATACTTATCTACCTGTTTCCATTCAGATTTATCCGAGGATTGATAATATAAGCAAGAACATATTCTGGAAGCTGTGTATTTGTGCTTATTCTAAGTTTTATTTCTTTTTTAAAGTCATAAGTTAATCTTTTCTAGGTACTCTTGAGTTGAGTTAAGATATGTTACTCCTACTCTAACTGAAGTCATGGGACCTATTATAAAAAGTCTTAAATTCAGAGGAGAGGGTTGGCAGTATCGTATGAATACAGAGCAAAGGTGTTCCATCCAGGATGACTTAATGACAGCAGAATCGTTACATGCATCATCTCGAGAGCCATCTGGTCTTGACTTTTTGGCTACATCTCCTGAGGATTTATGAGAATTCCAAAGCAAAGGAAGCCACAATTCTTCTTTGACCATCACAACTGCCAAACTGGAGAGCCAGGCTAGCATATGGTTATGTTGTTGGTGGTTAAAAGATTATATCAGACAAAGGGGAGGTATGTAATGTGTGTTTCACCACTTGGGGAATTTGTGAGCAAGTTATGTATAAGGCAGCTGGCTTGTTATGAGGGCAAATATCAAACTTCAAACTTCACATGGTCAGTGGAAACCCGCATTCTAGGAATTCTTCATTTTCACTTCTCTCTCCTAGAAGGTTAGACTTCTTTTGAAATGATGAAGAGCCAGCCACTAAAGCAATCTCAGGCTACAAAGCTTTGGCTTTTCTCCTCACTGCTATTAGGCTCTCATGGATAAAGAGAATAAATTTAGGGCTACTTAGTGTATGTGTTTGTTAAGGTTTTCCACTTTGATTTTCTCAGGTCAGTTCCCAGTTCAGATGAATAGAATAAATCTTTTATATCTAAATGGGAAGTTCCTCTCTCCCTTTATCAATATCTATGCATCAAAAAATATAATAATAATGCCTGTGGGTGTGTTCACCAACAATTATATGGTACCTAAAAATCTTAGAAGTAATAAATGAGCACTTAGGGAAATCGCTCCAAACTTACAGACCCCTCCCCCCGACTAATAGCTACTTTTTACAACATCTACTAGGGAGAAATAGAAGGTGGGTGAATGAGAGTGACTAGTAAAACATTAAGATCCTCCTTGGTGTGAGGGAAGAGAAGAGGAAAAAAGTCCTATTGCCTGTTCTTTTGGCTATTTCTTGATCAGCAATGTAGAATTCATCTAGTCCATAGTTCATGCTCCAATCATGCCCAACCTTGGCCCTGAGACAGAGGTCTGCTTGCAATGGCTCCTCCATTTAGCCACTTGTGGTGCCCTCTTCCTTCCTCTTAGTTTCCTTTTTTTAATAATTAAGATTTTTTATTTTTAGTTTACAATGCTCAGTTCCACACAATTTTGAGTTCCAGATTTTCTTCCCCCCCTGCCTCCATCCCTCCCCAAGAGGGCATGGAATCTGATACATCTTCTATGTATAACTTCGCATTGAACTTATTTACACAATAGTCAAGTTGTAAAGAAGAATTTTGACCAATGGAATGAATCAGGAGAAAGAAGAAACAAAAACAAAAAAACCAAAAACAAAAAGAGAAAAAAAAACAAAGGGGAAAAAAGGAGACCAAACAGTGTGCTTCAATCTGCATTCATACTTCATAGTTCTTTCTCTGGATGTAGATAGCTCTCTCCATCATGAGTCCTTTGGAATTGTCTTTGCACCTTGTATTACTGAGAAGAGCGAGGTTTATCAGGGTTAGTCATCACAGAATCCATATATCTGTGGTTGTGTGTAATTTTCTCCTGGTTCTGCTCCACTCGCTCAGCATTATATTGTGTAGGTTTTTCCATGTTATTATGAAGTCCATATCATCCCCATTTCTTATCACACAGTAGTATTCCATTACCTTCATATATCACTTGTTCAGCCATTCCCCTATTGATGGCCATCCCTTTGATTTTCAATTCTTTGCTATTACAAAAAGAGCCACTATAAATATTTTTGTACATAAGGGTCCTTTTCCACTTGTGTGATCTCTTTGGGATACAACCCTAGAAGTGGTATTGCTGAATCATATGCCCTTTGGGCATAGTTCCAAACTGCTTTCCAAAATGGCTGGATCAGTTCACAACTCCACCATCAATGTAATAGTGTTCCAATTTTCCCACATCCTCTCCAGCATTTATCATTTTTCTGTTTTGTCATTTTAACCAATCTGACAAGAGAGATGTGGTACCTAAGAGTTGTTTTGGTTTGCATTTCTCTGATCAGCAGTGATTTCGAACATTTTTTCATATGCCTATAGATATCTTTAATTTCTTCCCCTGAAAACTGCCTGTTCATATCCTTTGACCATTTCTCAACTGGGAAATGACTTCTATTCCTATAAATTTGACTCAGTTCCCTGTGTAGTTTAGAGATGAGACCTTTATCAGAGACACTGGTTGTAAAGATTTTCTCCCAATTTTCTGCTTCTCTCCTAATTTTTGTTTCATTGGCTTTTTTATACAAAAATATTTTAATTTAACATAATCAAAGTTATCCATTTTGCATTTTGTCATGATCTCTGTCTCTTGTTGTGTCATGAACTCTTTGCTTTTCCATATATCTGATAGGTAAACTATTCCTTGCTCTCCCAAATTGCTTATAGGATCAGCCTTTATTTCTAAATCATGAACCCAATTTGACTTTATTTTGGTATATGGTGTAAAATATTGGTCTATGCCCAGTTTCTGCCATACTGTTTTCCAATTTTCCTGGCAGTTTTTGTGAAATAGTGAATTCTTAGCCCAGAAGCTAGATTCTTTGGGTTTATCAGAGTAGATTGCTATAGACATTGACTACTGAGTCTTGCATACCTATCCTATTCACCGATTCACAGGTCTGTTTCTTAGCCAGTACCAGGTAGTTTTGATGACTGCTACTTTATAGAACAGTTTAATATCTGGTATGGCTAGGCCACCCTCCCTAGCATTTCTTCTTTTTTTTCCTTCTTATTTATTTACTTAATATTTTAATTTTTGGCATTGATTTTCACAAGAGTTTGAATTACAAATTTTCTCCCCATTTCTACCCTCCTCCCCACTCCAAGATGGCATATATTCTGGTTGCCCCATCCCTCAGTCAGCCCTCCCTTCTGTCACCCCACTCCCCCCCTATCCCCTTTTCCCTTACTTTCTTGTAGGGCAAGATAGATTTCTATGCCCCATTGCCTGTATATCTTATTTCCTAGTTGCATGCAAAAAGTTTTTTTTGAACATCTGCTTTTGAAACTTTGAGTTCCAAATTCTCTCCCCTCTTCCTTTCCCACCCACCCTCCCTAAGAAGGCAAGCAATTCAACATAGGCCACATGTGTATCATTATGGGAAACCCTTCCACAATACTCATGTTGTGAAAGACTAACTGTATTTTGCTCCTTCCTATCCTATACCCCTTTATCCAGTTTTCTCCCTTGACCCTGTCCCTTTTCTAAAGTGTTTGCTTTTGATTACCTCCTCCCCCTATCTGACCTCCCTTCTATCATCCCCCATTTTTTTATCCCCTTCTTCCTTCTTTCCTGTGGATTAAAATACCCAATTGAGTGTGTATGCTATTCCTTCCTCAGGTCAAATCTGATGAGAGCAAGATTTACTCATTCCCCCTCACCTGCCTCCTCTTCCCCCCCCCCCTACAGAACTGCTTTTTATTGCCATTTTTATGTGAGAGAATTTACCTCTCTCAATATATTCCTCTCTCATCCCTTAATTTGATTTTATTTTTTTAGATACCATCCTTTCATATTCAACTCACCCTGTGCCCTCTGTCTATATATATGTATATCCTCTTCAGCTGCCCTAATACTGAGGTCTCATGAATTATGCACATGATCTTTCCATGTAGGAATGTAAACAAAACAACTTAACTTTAGTAAGTCCCTTATGATTTCTCTTTCTTGTTTACCTTTTCATGATTCTCTTAATTCTTGTGTTTGAAAGTCAAATTTTCTATTCAGGTCTGGTCTTTTCATTGAGAAAGCTTGAAAGTCCTCTATTTTATTGAAAGTCCATAATTTGCCTTGGAGCATGATACTCAGTTTTGCTGGGTAGGTGATTCTTGGTTTTAATCCTAGCTCCATTGACCTCCAGAATGTCGTATTCCAAGCCCTTGGATCCCTTAATGTAGAAGCTGCTAGATCTTGTGTTATCCTGATTGTGTTTCCACAATACTCAAACTGTTTCTTTCTGGCTGCTTGCAATATTTTTTCCTTGATCTGGGAGCTCTGGAATTTGGCAACAATATTCCTAGGAGTTTTCTTTTTGGAATCTTTTTGAGGAGGCGATCGTTGGATTCTTTCAATTTCTGTTTTACCCGCTGGATCTAGAATATCAGGGCAGTCCTCCTTGATAATTCATTGAAAGATGATGTCTAGGCTCTTTTTTTGATCATGGCTTTCAGGCAGTCCAATAATTTTTAAATTTATCTCCTGGATCTATTTTCCAGGTCAGTGGTTTTTCCAACGAGATAGTTCACATTTTCTTCCACATTTTCATTCCTTTGGTTCTGTTTTATAATATCTTGATTTATCCTCAAGTTACTAGCTTCCACTTGTTCCAATCTAATTTTTAAAGTAGTATTTTCTTCAGTGGTCTTTTGGACCTCCTTTTCCATTTGGCTAATTCTGCCTTTCAAGGCATTCTTTTCCTCATTAGCTTTTTGGATCTCTTTTGCCATTTGAGTTAGTCTATTTTTTAAGGTGTTATTTTCTTCAGTATTTTTTTGGGTCTCCTTTAGCAAGATATTGATTGTTTTTCATGGTTTTCCCACATCACTCTCATTTCTCTTCCCAATTTTTCCTTTACTTCTCTAACTTGCTTTTCCAAATTATTTTTGAGCTCTTCCATGGCCTGAGACCAGTTCATGTTTTTCTTGGAGGCTTTTGATGTAAGCTTTTTATCTTTGTTTACTTCTTCTGGCTATATGTTTTAATCTTCTTTGTTACCAAAGAAAGATTCCAAAGTCTGAGTCTGAGTCTGTGTCCCTTTACTCTGCCTGGCCATTTTTCCAGCCAACTACTTGACCCTTGAATTTTTCTTTGGGGTATGACTGCTTGTAGAGTAGAGAGCATTTTGTCTCAAGCTTGAGGGGCTGTGCTGTTGTTTTCACAGCTATTTCTACACAGCAAGCTCTGTCACACCCATGCTCCTCCTTTCCCAAGAACTGCCAACCCAGACCATGACTCAGATCTAAGCAGGCTCTGCACTCCTCCTCTGATCTGCCACTTAATTCCTCCCACCAGGTGGGCCTGGAAGCAATTGCAGCTGTACTCCTCAGAGCTGCACCACCTCCACTGTTCCCCTGGGTGATGGCCGAACTGTGAACTCCTTTCCCTTTGTCCCCGCAGGTTTTCCCACTAACCTTCTCTGTTGTTTTTGGTGTTTGTGGGTTAAGATGTCTGGTAACTGCCACAGCTCACTGATTCAGGGCACTAGGGCTTGTTCCGCCCGGCTCCCAGTCTGGTTGGTCTGCGTGTGGCCCACGTTGGGATGTGCTTTGCCCCGCTCCGAGGTCTGTGCAATAGACCTTACGCAGCAACCATCCAGTCTGTCCTGGTCTGGAGCCCTCCTTCCCTCTGCTATTTCATGGGTTCTGCAGTTCTAGCATTTGTTCAGAGCCATTTTTAATACGTGTTTGGAGGGTCCTAGGGGAGAGCTTTGGGCAAGTCCCTACTTTCCAGATGCCATCTTGGCTCCGCCCCCCAAATTGGTCCCTAGAATTTCTTCTTACTCTTAGTTTCTACTCCTTTTATGCCCTGTGCCTTCCTTTTACAAGCCTTTAAAAGGCCCAGGTCACTTTGGTCAGTTGGTTTTAGTCCAAGTTTTGCTCCCTTTCCTCAACAGTTTGTGTCTTCCCTCTGAGACTGTTTTTTATTTACACCATGTACACATATCTTATATAAACAGTTATAGTCATTTTGTCTCCTCTATTAGAATGTGAGCTCCTTGAGGAACAGGATCATGTTTTTAGTTTTCTTTGTATCCCTAGCACTTAGCAGAATGCCAGACACATATTAAGTGCTTAATAAATGTTTGTTGACTGATTAAGACTCTAAAGATGGGGATTTGTTTTTAAGAGTAGGCCTTGTGCTTTAATATTAGTACCGTTAGCCATTTTGACCTTTGACATCACAGAATCTCAAAGATGGATAGGACCTGAGAGACCAAATATTCCAACATATTCCAGAATAAGAATCCTCTCTGCAACATCGCCAATAAATAACCATCTACCCTACCCTAGCCTTGAATAAATCTAGTTATGGGGAACCCATTGCCCTCCAAGAAAGCCCATTTTATTCCTGAACATATCAAACTTTTTCCTAAATCAATTTTTTTTTTTACTTCAGCATCTTCTATTTAATAGGTAGCTAGTTGGCGCAGTGGATTGAGCACTGAGCTTGGGATCAGGAAGACTCATCTTCACAAGTCCAAATCTACCCTTGGATATTTACTAGCTGTATGACCCTGGGCAAGTCACTGTTTGCCTCAGTTCTTCATCTGTAAAATGAGCTGGAGAAGGAAATGGCAAACCACCCCACTATCTTCACCAAGAAAACCCCAAATAGAATCACAGAGAGTCAGACCTGACTGAACAACACTAAGGCTGTGTATCTTTCTTTTTTTTTCCTGTGAATTGCTAGCTATCTTGGCAACTGCCCAAAGACTGAAGCTAATTTAAAATTTTATCTTCCAGCCTTACCTCTTGATTTGTTGAAGTCCAGTCAAAGGGATCAACATGAAAGGAACTATTTTCCAGGAGGTTCTTAGCATCTCTGGACTGAGAAGTACCCTAACATTGGCTTGTGCTGTTACCTAACACAACAGTGGCATGAAGGAATCTTGCAAAATAGCATTGGAAGCTTCTTGAATCCAGAAATAGGACTGAGTAGTATAGTGGTAAAGTTTGAGATGCAAGAGGGCAATTTGGGTTGGTGTGTGTGTGTGTGTGTGTGTGTGTGTGGTATGTGGTGTGTGTATGTGTGTGTATGTGTGGTGTGTGTGTGTGTACACAAGTAAGTTGCCTGGACACACAAAAGAATTTTCCTTTTCTTAAAGACCACATAGGGAGTGAACCTTTGACCTTGACCTTGGTAGTACCCTATTGTGACTAGTGAATGATGAATAATGAATGATGAGGGGCAGCAAGGCGACATAGAACGAGCATTAGACTAGAGCATGAACCAGTTCTGAGCACCTGGCTTTGCATCCTGCCTCTTACACTTTACTAGCTGTGTGACCCTGGGAAAAGACAACCTCTTTGAACATCAGTTTCTACACCTCCAAAATAGAAATGAGAATCATACCTACCTCAAAAGGTAGCAACAAATGACACAATGCGTGTAATTGCTCTGTACACCTTAGTGCATTATATGAATGTGAATGAAGATGAAGATGATAGAAAGATTTTGTTTCTGGGGCACCTGGGAGATCTCTCTCAATGACTGGCAAGGCCTGGGCCTTCTTGGCTTTGCAATGCTATAAGTAAATAAGATTGTGTTCCTTCATGCTGTGATGTCACAGTAGCTCACATTTATATGCAGCTGTCAGATTTGAAAACCGATTGCTTCTAATAAATGTGTGAAGTGGGTAATATAGGTTGTTATTATCTCCATTTTATAGATGAGGAAACTTAGGTTTTGAGATATTAAGTAATTTACCCAACGTTTCACAGCAATTAAATGGAAGACCCTTAACTTAAACTTTTGAGAAGACTGCTGAGTCAAGATGTTTTTGATTACACTATATAGCTCCCCTAACTGGCTGTGTAACCTGGGCAAGTCACTTAACCTGTTTGTGTCTCGGTTCCCCTATTTGTCAAATTTGAGTAAATGATTATTCTATTTTACAAGGCTACTGAGGGGATAAAAGAAGAAAAAAATGTGAAAGCACTTTGTAAAAATGTACAAAGTCCAACTCAAGTACAAGGTATTATTAAAAGATCAGACAATATTGCGATAGGAAAGGATGTTATGAGTTCATCTTGTCTACTTTCCCAGACCTTAGCTTAACTGTCTCACATGGATAAGATAATATCATTGTTTTTAAAAACCTCCAGAGAGGGAATTCCACAAATTTCTTTAGTAACCTTTTTTAGTTTTAATAGCCCTCATTGTCAAGGTATTCTTCTAGCTTCTAACCTAAATTCCTTATGCTTCAGCGGAAGTCCATTTCCTTTCTTTGTGGAAAAAAATAGTCTCTTCAGGAGAGATGAAGAACAGCTGGTAAGTGTCCTTTATCTATTTTAAACCTATTACATAAATAGTATTTTGCTTTCTTTTTCCCAGGTTAAATAATCTCAGTCCCTTGAATTTGTCCTCTAAAACTCATTTTCTAACCAGTGAACTATACAATTATTTTTAAGATCTTCATAGTCCTCTAAATTTTGGATGTCAGCATTAGACATAACACTTGGCCAGAACTTATTCTGCCCATCGTAACACCCTACACTTTACATCAGTACCATATAGGAAGTCAGGACATAGGTTTGTCTCAGCCAAACTGGTACAAGCTTTGTACTCCTCCAGGAGTATCTGGTTAGCAAGAGGTGGAGGAACTCCAATTTTGGCTCACGACTTTGACCAGCTGTTAGTGAGGTATGGGAACCATTTCTTTCAATGGTTAACAAGAAATTCACAACCTTCTTATGTTTCTCTGGTGACACAGCAGAACACCTCCCTTGTATTTTAGTGAGAAAATAAAGTACCTTTACTACAAGATCTTTCTCCTCCAAATCTTCATCTCAAAATCCAATGTCATCATTTCCCATTCTCTCTTTCTTTGTGCCAGTCTTTGATGAAGAGATCTCTTTTTGTCAATGCCAACACATACCTTTGATCCCATCTCTTCTCATTTTCTCTGCCAAATTGTCCTTACCCTTTCTAATCCTCATTTTCCCCCTACTGACTCATTTCTTGCTTACTATGAGCATGCCCATGTTTCTTCCATCATTAAAATGTATCTATGTATCCATACATATATATCCATATACATATGTACATACATATATATATATGTAAACGTACATATATTTATATGTGTGTATGTATGTGTATATATTTACATATACACATATATTACTCAACACTAAGTCAAGTTGTTGTCATAAATCTCTTCTACCTTCACAGTCAAGTACCTAAAAATTGTTTATACTTAGTCTCCATTTCCTCTTGTAATTTACTCCACAGCTTTTTGATTTGTGATTTTTCTTCTCATTCCAAAGTTATTAATGATCTCTTAATGACAAATTAATCTTAGTCTTCACAGTTTCTTTTTTGCATTTAACACTGGTAACTACCCTCTCCTCCTGAATCCATTTCCTCTCTGGGCCTTCATGATATTTCTCTCCTTTAGTTTTCCTTTTCTGACCTGACTTTTTCAGTCTCCTTTCTGGGATCATCATCAAAATCCCATCCCCTAATTATATCTATACCCTACGATAATGTCTCAGGCCCTTTTCTCTTCTTTTCTTTACGAGATCGCTTGGTTACCTTGTGATCTACTTTCTAGCTCCAGGTAGTTGAATCCATCTAGATCAACCCTAATCTTTCTTGAGCTCCAATTTTCTCCAACAACCATTTATTGATCACTTAGAGCTCATTTGGAACTCAAAATGTCTAAAAAAGAAGTCACTGTGTTTCAACCCTCTTATGATTATCCCTATGTTGGTTGAGAGTGCCTCTAGTTACGCAGATTCAAAACCTTAGAGTCATCCTTCATTTCTCACCCTTCCTTACTTTCTCACATTCCACATCAATTTCATTACTCCTCTCTCTACATTTCTTTTATATGTCACTTTTTCTTTACTTGTGAAGTCCTCACCCTAGCTCCAGATTTTTTCACCTCTTGTTTTCACTGGCTTCCTAGATGATTTCCTCTGCCTCAGATCTCTCTCCTCTCCCTTTTATTCCCCACAAGGTTATTATCCCACAAAATCATTTTTGGTTAATAAACCAAAGTGGCTCCCCATTACTTCTAGTATCAAATATGAACTTGCCTGTTTGGATCATTTAGCCTTTTACAACCTCACTTCAACTTACCTTTCAAATCTTATCATACATTACTTCCCTTCATGTTCTGATCCAGCCAAGCTGTCCTCGCTTTTCCTGATATATATCACTTTATCTCTCAAGACCATGCCTTTCTATAGGGTTGTCCTCCATGCCTGAAATGTGCTCCTTCTTTGCCACTGTCTCTTAGAAGCTCAAGTTTTTTTCGAAGCTCAGTTTAAGCACCACCTTTTCCATGAGACCTTTCTTCATCCCCCTAATTTCTAATCTCTCCTCTCCTACAAAATCTACTTGTATTTTTTCTATATTCTTATATATGCACATGAGATCTCCCGATAGAATGAACCATTTCCTCTTTTAGCAGAAAATGTTATTTTTGGGGTCAATAACAAATATTCTGCTTAGCAGAATGCCATAATTGGTGTTTAATAAAGTATTGTTGATTGGTCTCCTTGCATTCAGGTAAAGTTACAGTGGATAAAAGCTGATGCTTAAACAAGAGATCTCCTTCCTGTTCCTTGGTATGATAAAATATGGATTTCTTTTTGTACTTAAAACAGACATAAATATAGTCTAGGTTCTTTTTTTAAATAACATTTAATTTTAAAAGTTATTGAAAAAACATCTTGAATTCCTGACTTTTATCTTCATTTCCTCAAAGCAAGGAAGGAACTTTACTACCTAACCCACAAAGATTCCCCTGCATTTAAGATTATCCTGAATTGAATATATTTGCTTCCCTTGCTTCTCTTGCAGGTCTGTGCTTTTGGACTCAGCAATTACTAGTCTCCCTTTGGGACCTTTCCATGAACAAGATACTTCTCTTTTCAACCTCGGAGATGCCTCCCTTGGGCTTTAGCTAATCCTTCACTGATGTAGTTATCTTCTTTGTTGTCCTGGAACTTTCAATGACTTTAGGTACCTAAAAATCCTATTCTCTTCCCCAAATCATTTCTGTACCAATGTATTCAGTAGTTGGTTATTGACTGGTTCTGGTTTTAAGTGAAAGTCTGCACCTTCAGGTATGATTCTAGGCTCATACCTGGACCTTTTCTCACCAGCAGCCTTGTGGCTTCCATGTTAGGCATCACCAATATAAAAGTCTATTTGTACTTGATTGGTTTCTTCCAACAAGGAACCATCAGACAAATATCTCTTTATAATTCAAGCTCATGTCCCCTCTTAGATTTTTTCATTCACTCAATAAACATTTAGTAAGCATCTATTATGTGCTAAGTGCCAGTGATATTAAAAACAGAACAAAACAAAGATGCAACAGACTTTACATTCAAAGAGCTTACATTGTATTGTGGAAGAGGAGATATATGTAAACAAATAAGTTACTACATGTAGATGCACATGTGAATACGTGTGTACACAGACATATATGCTTTGTATATTACATATAATAAGAAATTGGGGGTAGTGAGGTTTGGTACTAAAAGCTTGGGGAATAAGGAAAGGTCTTGTGTGGATGGTCATACCTGAGCTGAGCTTTGAATAGGATGCAGAGACTGCAAGAGGAAGAGGGAGGAGGGAGATAAAATTATAGACAAGGGGAAAAGATTATGCAAAAGTTCAGGTTGGGAGGATGGATATGCTGTGTACGGGCAACACCCAGTTTGGTTGGGAATGCAAGTACCTGAGTGAGACTAATGTAAGCCAGTCTGGAATGACAGGTTGAAGATAGATTGTGAGGGACTATAAATGTCAAATAGAGAGGTTTTCATTTTATCCTAAAGGCAATAAAGAGCCACTAAAACTCCTTGAGGTTAGAGACATAACATGGTCAGGTATATGCTTTAGGATGACCCTCCCATTGAGCTCCTGCTTCTTATCTGATGGATACCTCCAGCTCTCAGATGTTCTTTTCTCAAAAACAAGAAGTCTCTTCCTCTGCTCCTCCACCAAGAGACCTTATCCACTCTTTTAATAAACCCACATGACCCATTGACCATGTATGAAAATAAGTGCCTCTTTCCATACTTCTAGCCCGCTCTTTTCCATCTCAATTTATTGTCAAAGCAGAAATAATTTACATATACTGAGCCAAACGAATCCTTCCATTGTTCAAGTTTTCAGCTCTGTCAGATTTTATTTTGCCCAGGTTCCTTCTGATGAATTCAGATTTTGTCGTTCCTTACCCTGCCCACAAAATGGCTTTCTAGAATCTCATTACTATATTTTCAAAAGAGAAAAAATAAAAAAAAAACCTTTCACATAAAGTAACAGTGAGAAGTAGCTTCCTACAGGGATACAATACTGAATATGAAATAAAGAAGACCCAGATTCAAGTCCTATCTTTCATCTGCACTAGTTGTGTGACAGTGGACAAATTGGTTAACTCTGCAGCAGCTGAAAACAGCTCTCTAGGGCTTATTTTTTGTGGTATAGATGGCCTGTGTTTTCTGGAGAGAATTCTTATGCCAGTGATCTTTGATATATTGACATATGATAATGATATAGTGTCTGCAATGGCATACAAAGAGGGTGGTTTCCCACAGTATGCTTTATGTGATATATCTAAGAGGTGAAGTCACCAGAGAGGTCACATAGATGCTAGCATTGTGAACCTAATTTCCTCATCCTTCTAGTGGGTGGAGGTGTCAGCCCCAACTAGCAGAATAACCCAGACGATCTCAGCAGATTTCTTGGAATTCTAAGATCTATACTGATATATTTTTACCAGTTATATAATTCCTAACCCTTTGCATGCATGGGCTGGAAAACTAAAAGTAATACGTATTTATTATTTTTATAAGTAACAAAATCTTTCTTTTCTTGAAATGTAAATAATATATGTAGCACACATAATATATACATCATGAAAATGTTGTGTTAGTAATACTCTCTGAGCTCCTTGTAGTGGGAAAACACCCTGTGACTGTTTTATTATGTGAATACAAGAAATATCATAGGAGTGTATTTTTAAAGCTGGAAAGGACACTAGACGGCATCTAATAGAACCCTTAAATTTTATAGGTAAAGGACTGAGGTCTAGAGAAGTTAAGTGATTTGTCCAAAGTGGTAGAGCTAGGATTTGAACCCATTGTGGGAGAACTTTCTATCAACTCAATTTCCTACCTACCGTTGACTTAATGAATAAGTCCTGGAGAGTTGCTTAAGTGCAAAAGGCATATTTGAACCCAAGTCTCCTTGACTTCAAACCCTAGAAGTCAACAAACAGTGTGATGTTGCTTTATAGTGTACTAGTATCATTTTAAGATTAAATGATTACATTTCATAATTCCTGAATGAATTTATATATTCTTCATGAATTTTTAGAATAAAATTGTGAAGCATTAAAAGTAGAAAAGATCTGGTTATGTTATTTAGCTTATCCCCTTGGCTTGAGGCAGGATTGTATTGATACCATGCCAGGCTTGTGACTAGCTGGTGGTTTCTTTTTAGATCTCTGGATTCTATAGCCTCCCTCAATAATACATTCAAATGTGTAATATCTCACTGTCAGGAATTTCTCCTTTTTGTCTACTTTTAAAAATAAATAATGAAGTACAATTAGTGGAAAGACATGTAGGATCCAGGATAGAAGCTGAATTTTATTGACCAAGAAACACTGTACTCATATGATTTTACAAAGTTGAAAAAAGGAGTACAGAAGAGTGGAACTGAACCCTGAATTCAAGTTTGTATGCATTATAATAAATCTATTTAACAGAAATTTATTTAAGGAAGTCTTAAAAATTGTCAGATGAATGTAAGACTATTCTCTTCCAGCATACTGTCTGCAATAGCAATCAGATTATTGTTATGTTAAACTAATACTAATGAAAATGGGCTAAGAAAAAAGTCCTATTGTGAATAGGCCAGAAATCAGATCTAATCATTAGAGAGTTCATGGATAAATAGAACATCATGCAGTAGGCATTTCTAATTTTTTTTCTTCCTTTGCCAAAATCATTAACATAGGCTCAGCATGGTATAGTAGATAGAGTGTCAGGCATGGAGTAAGGAAGTTGTTTACTCATTTTCAATCATGTCTGACTCTTTGTGACTCTATTTGGGGATTTGTTGGCAAAAATATTGGAATGTTTACCATTTCCTTCTTCAGCTGATTTTACAGATGAGAAAACTGAGGTAAGTAGGATTAAATGACTTGGCCAGGGTCACACAGCTAGTTATTATGTGTCTGAGTCTCGATTTGAACTCAGGAAGATGAGTCTTTCTGACTCCAGACCTGGCATTCTATCTATTCTACCACCTATCAACTGTGTACATAGAGCTAGACCATCAGAGCAAACCTCAAATCAATGTCAATTTAGAGGAAACAACGGAAATGAAATGACGCTATATAATTGGAAGAACTTCAAGCTGACCTATTCAAACAAGCTGTCAACGTCCTCCCTCACCAACCCTCCCCTGATTATCACCATCACCTGCAATTATGAAAATAAGAAAGCCAGGCCCTTTTAGTTAGCAAATCCTTAATTACTTTGCCCAGCATAGCAGTATGGATACCAAAGACAACAATAATTTAGTGTATGTATTTATTTGTAAAACACTACAGATGAGGATAATAGAGAAAACAAGTCCACAAAAAACTGTGTGAAATGGAAGCACGGGTAGAAAGCTGTTATTTGGAAAAATATGAGAAGATTTTGGTAGACTCAAGCTCAATGTGAATTAGGAATGTGATTTTTGTAGCTAAAAGAAAGCTAATCTGGTATTAAGGTGCATTAAGGGGAATGTAGCCTCCTGGAATGGGGAGATAATATTCCCACTTTACACTAGCCTTGTCAGACCTCACCTATAGAATTATTTTCAGTTCTGGGTACCACAGTTTAGGAAGAACGTAGATAATCTGCAGAGTGTCCATTGGAGGGTTTCCAAGATGATCAAGGGCCTTTAAGCCATGTTATATGAAGATCAAATGAAGGAATTAGGCATGTTTAGCCTGGAGAAGAGATGACTCAGTTGGGGGACAAGATAGCCATTTTCAGGGTATGGAAGGACTACCCTGTGTAGATTTACCAAACTTGTTACATTTGGTTCAAGAGGAAATGATCAAGGTCAGTGGGTGGGAGTGGTAGAGAAGCAATCTTAGGCTTGGTATCAGAAAACAAAAATGAAAAACAAACAAACAAACAAATCTCCTAACAACTAAAGCTGTATAAGAGGGGATTGAATCGCCTTAAGAAATAGTGGATTGCACCTACTTAGAAGTCTTAAAGCAGAGTCTTGACAACAACTTATCAGACATGTATTTAACATGTATTCTCCTTAGGAAATGAGTTGGATAATAGGGATTTTCAAGCTTTTTTTGGCACGGATGCCACTGGCAGTTTAGTGAAGCCTATGGAACAGAGCTCGGAATTTTTGTTGACTACATTAACGATTGAAGGAAATTTTTAATATTACTTAGAGGTTTGTGAAAATTAAGGTGTATTTTTTCTCATCCAAGCCCACAGATCCACTGCAATCTAACCACAGACCTCTTAGTGATCCAGAGATGTCTCAGTTAGATTTCCTGGACTAGATGGTAGCTGAGGTCCCTTTTAATTCTTAAATTCTATGATTCAGTGATCCAACTGTGCTGTACTGTATAGTAAGAACATCTAAAATCAAATAGATGAAAAATGGAACAGATTTGCCAATATTATTTCACACATATATTTATATACACAATCAATGATATTGGAAATTGTACATTTGTACTCTAACATCCCAGCCTCCAATATATTATATGAGGAAGTAGAAATATCACTTAGGATAAAATTTGGAAGAGTGATTATACAGAAACAAGTGCACACTGAGAAAATGTGTAGAAGAAACACAATCTTGAAAGTATTGATTGATCTCATAATTAGAGTTGTAAAAAAATAGCTTATAAAAAAGTTAGGGAGGGCAAGATGCCAAAAGAACGGCAGGGGAGAAATCAAGGAAAATATAATTATCCAATATTGAAAATTGATGACTTCCAACTCATATATTTACTTCATCATCTATAGAAAATCTTTATGAGAATGATTTGCCTACATATCCAATCAGTTGCCAGATCATGTCATCTTGGTCTGCAACATCTTCCAAAAATGTGCCCTTTTCTCTCAGTCTCACATCTACCACCTCTTCCCTGGCTTATTGTATTAGCCTCTTATTTGATCTTTCTTCCTAAAATCTTTCCTTACTCCAATTCATCTTCCATAAAGCAGTCAAAATTATTTTCATAAATCATGAGTATTAGCATGTAACCCTCACTTATTCAATAAACTTAACTGGCTCCCTGTTACCTCTAGAATCAAATACAGCATAAACATCCTGTATTGCTCTCTCTTCTGGATTTAAGGCTCTTCACAATCTGGCCCCTTCCTGCCTTTTCAGTCTTCTTTATATATTAATCCTCTGCATGCACTCTATAAATTAATCATACTGGCCTACTGCTGCTCCTCACATACTACACGCTGTTTCCCATCTCTGTGTCTTTGTATTTATCCCCAGTCTCAGAATGCTCTCTCTCCTCCTGCCCATTTAAATTCACTGGTTTGCTTCCAAACTCAGCTTGGGCATCACCTCCTGCACAACTTTTATCCTTAATGTCCGGTTACTAGTGCCCTTCCTTTCCAAATTGTCTTATACTTATTTTCTCTGTGTTATTTGTATATCTGTGCATGTAAACATTGTCTCCCTAATTAAAACATAAGCTCCCTGAAAGGAAAGACTATTTCACTCTTGCGCTTTGTATCTACAAAGTTTAGCACAGTTCAGCGCAGCTAGGCACGTAATAGTTACATAACGAATGATCATTGTTTGATTGATCAACTGTGTTACTAAGGAACTATTAAAAGTTAATAGGTATGATTTCCTAAATGATTTTCTCTCTCATACCTCACCATCTTTATGTTTGCAGTCTTGACTGAAAGGTACAGAGAATACCAGATCCCACCATATCATGTTTGCTGATTACAAATGTAGGTTGGTGATGATGGGAAAGTCACTTAACCCACCTTAAAGTGTTCTACAAATGTGTATCATTATAGTTGTTGTTACAAAACACAGAGTTAAAGGCTTTCCTCTAATAGCCTAACACACACACACACATACACACACACACACACACGTACACACACACAAACACAGGCACTACAATCACCACTTCACCTACACAGGAATGTCTGCTTTGTATATTAAACAAGAGAATTTGACTTAAAAATAAGAATCTCTGCCTTCCCTTCCTACAGGCTCCTAATTATTAGCTGTATGACTAACTTCCTAACTCCCTAGGGCCTCAGTTTCCTCATCTATAAAATGGGAATATTAACAGTTGTTTTACCTGTCCTGCAGAGTTATTGTGAAGGTTAATTGGGACAGCAGGGGTGAAAGCTCATTCATTCACTTATTCATCCTTTCACATATATATAACAAACACTTACATTTATCCCTTCCACATCTCTGGGGTAGGGGTGAGTTGACTTGACACATGTACTAGCTGTGTGATCTTGGGCAAGTCACTTAACCCCAATTGCCCTGCCCCCCCAAAAAAAGATCTTTCTGGCTCTCCCTTCGTACCAGAGAAGAAGTCAGAATTAGTATGGTATTAAAAGATAAAATATGTTGATATTACACAACACTATACATATACTTTATGTACTTCTGAGTTTCTAAACTTTTTTCTGTTTCATCTGCTGGCCTTTAAGTGTTATCAGCAGCTTCAGCAAAACGCCCCCAAATTTCCATTTAATTTGTTATGACGACCCATGACACAGCAAAACTACCATGGGGAAAGTTGCAATGTGGAAGGGTTAACTGTGCAACGTAGTTGGTGTCTGGAAGGCCCTGTTCTGGACAGATGGGAAGATATAGCTTAGATAGGAGATGATACCTTTTCTATAGAAGCTTATAGTGCGGTAGAAAATAATGACATAGATGCAAGAATTAGAGAACAGTCTGTCTGTCAGTGTCCCAGGCACAGAAAACATCACTGCTTCATTGAGCTCTGAGACTCCTACTCTCACCCAGCACTGGTAAACAAGGGCCCCTCTTATGGCATGAGCTGGGAAGCAAAATCTCAAATTGAGAAGCAATATGATGATGAAAAAGAGCAGCAACAGTCCCTGAGGGAGCTTCAAGTTTGTCCCCCCACCCCATTCTGTATTTGGGGAGTTAAAAGTTAGAGGAAAAAATATTATGTTGATTTTTTTCTCAAAAAAAAAAAAGAATTAGAGGATAGGAAATGGACTTCTCATTGACAGAGGGAATTCCTAGGGGAGGAAACTCACTCCACCTGTGCAGGTGGGCAACTTCTCTGCAACTTATTAATTTAGAGCAGGGCTTCTCAACTGAGCTTCTGTGAATGTACTTTTGATAGTATTTTGATAACCATTTCCATACAATTGTTTCTCTTTTTGAAATACAGTTTATTTTTGGTATTGAAGAACATTACTTTGAGAAAGGGTCCAAGGGTTTCACCAGACTCCTCAAGGGGTCCATGACACATACACACAAAACATGAAGACCCCTTGGCTTAGAGAATTGCCTGGAGCCCTGGGAAATTAAGTTAAATTGTCTAGTAACACACAGCTAACATGTATCAGGGAGGGGACTGGTACTCAAGTCTTCCTGGCTTCTTAGAAGAGCTAGTGGTGGTTAATAATGGATGGATAAGAATTTAGTGGATGGAAGGGAAGAGAAGGAGCAAAGAATTAGGTGAGAAAGGGCGAGCATGGCAGGTATAGGGAGCAGTGTGAGCTATGATTCTATGACAGAGGCAAAAACATGGGTCTATCAAGGATGAATGACGAGATTGGCTGGAACATAGAGCATGCAGAACAGAGTATTTTGTGATGCAAAACCAGAAATATAGAAAAGGGAATAAATATTTATTAAGCACCTATTATGTGCCAGGCACTGTCACTTTACGAATGGTGTCTCATTTGATCCTGTGATAAAGTGACAGCTCTGTGAGGAAGGCACTAGTGTGATTCCCGTTCTACCACTGATGAAACTGAGGTAGCAGAGGTGAAGTGACTTGCTCTGGATCATGTAGTTAGCAGGTGTCTGAGGCCAAATTTGAACTTGGGTCTTCCTTCTGCCAGTGCCAGTGCCCCATCTACTGTGCCATCTGGCTGCCTGGTATAGTACCAGATTACAGAGGACCTTAAATGCTAATGTAAGAGATGTTTGGCTTCACTCGTTAGATAACAGAGAGACAGAGAAGAGTTTTAAATGTAAAGTGTTGAGTAGCATGCCTGTGTAAAATTGTAACGTAAAATAACGCTGTTGATAGTCTGATGCCCTGCTTTTATTGTGCTCCTGAAAAGTGTTATAAGAATCAAATTTTTATAAATGTATACACATTTAAATTAATTATGGGAGTTGGTATGGAGATGTATTATTGATACTTTTATAACTTGACAGATATATTAGTAGTCAAATAATTATCCCTAATTAAAGCAGCATGGTATGTGTAGTAAAAACACAACAAAACGACAACAACAGAAACAACACTGCCTTAGGGTGAGGTTGAGGAGGGTCCTTGTTCCTTTTACCTTATAGATCAGTCATTTTGCTTGTGTCCAACTCTTCCTGACTCCATTTGGGATTTTTTCGTCAAAGACACTAGAGTAGTTTGCCATTTCTTTCTCCAGCTCATTTTTCAGGTGAGGAAATGAGGCAGACAGGGTTGAATGATTTGCTCAGTGTCACACAGCTATTAAGTGTCTAAAGTCAGATTTGAACCCACAAAGATGAGTCTTCCTGACTCCAGGCCTGATAACTCTCTCCACTGCACCACCTACCTGTCCTTTTTTCTTATTAGCTGTGTGATATCAAGCAAATTAATTTTCTTATCTGTAAAATGTGTATAATAATGGGTTTCCTATTCCCTGGCACTATAAAGAAAGTGCCTTATGAATATTTAATTACTGTATCACTTGTTTTTCACAATAACACCTTCCTTATCTGTCTAAAAGCTGATTTAAATGATCCTGTATGATCCCTCTCACCTCCAGTTTTTATGAACCTGCCTTCCATGTAAATTTTGATCTTTCTTACACTGGATTTGATTCAAATGAGGTCCATAATGGACCATAACAAAGTTGCTATAGCAAAGTTAAGGAAGAAGCATAATGTTATTTTTCTTTAGGGTGAAACAGACATGGAAATGGATTTAAAAATAATTCTCAGCCCTGATGAATTGGTTTTGGCCTATTAACTTGCTTGGGTTCAAATCGTTTATCAATATCCTATACCTAATCCTGTTATACCCCATCATTACAAGTAAACCTCTAATATAACACAAATATATCCATATTTTAGGGAAATAGCCCATGGGTTTTGAGGAGTTTTTGATGCTCTGCCAATTTCAGCATTTTCTGGGAACTGACCTTGTGAAATATTTGATCCCATGCCTTAGCCCTCTGCTCCTTTATGGGATCGTAGGTATATTTACTTAGAAAATTCAGGCATCTGTTGGGTTGATTTTAGAGAACATGATGTCCCTAGTCTAAAAGTCTAAACAAAACCCATACTTAAGAAAGAAGGTACAAAATATCAAGAAGCAGCCAATGAGTGGAAACACATGTGATTTGTTTTCATTGTCCTGCTACTGATTTTTAAAGGAAGAGAGAATAGAAATGAACTGAAGAGTTCTCTCCAGTAGCAGGGTTTTAAACAAACATGTGCTGGGGTTTATTTTTAGACACAAAGGTACCCAGCCAGAGGTTTTATTCAGGATTTCTATTAAATAAACTCCCCTCAGGGCCTTGTAAAAGATGGTATTTGAATTACAAGTAGATGTATCCCATTTTCCCCATACTGTGAGCCACTGAAGAATTTTCATTGCTTGGAATATGGAGGTACGGCTGTCTCCTTTTGGATTCCTATTGAGTCCCATCTCTATAGTAATTATGAGATTTTAAAATCATTAAAAGTTTGATTTTCTTCTTTTTATCAGTTCTCAAGATTGTCTCTGAAGCTCTGTAACTCAGAAAGTTTGGAAGAACTTTTGATGTATACATGGCTCATTAAGTAAAGGTCAAAATTGGACAATGTCCTGTTAATTTCCTTTTTTCTGAGGAAATCGATATCGGCATCAACATGCATTAAATTTGACAGAAACTAAGAAAGTTAAATGTGAAATGTAAATCAATACCGATGCCTGATAGGATTAACTGGCTGGACTGAGATTATGAAACTGTGATTCTTTATATCTATTGTTCAATCTGATATTCCACTCAGAGTGATATTTCATTCACTTGGGCTTTAGGGAACCTTCCTTTTGCCCTTTTGGCCTCTGAACCCTAATCTTGCTTTTGGTTTCTGTCACCTCACATTGTAAACACTGACAGTTGATTAAATTTTACATCTTGTTATTCAGTACTCTAGATGGACATTTCTTTATGATTTGAAGTTAGCAACATCCTTACCTGTGAAACTGACTGCACAAAATGTATCCTGTTTTGTGATTTCTCCCCCGAAAAGCAATCTATACATTTTACAGAGTTAAAACCATTGCCCATCCAGTTCCAATTAGCCAACTGAAAAAGGTTTCATTTTCTAATTTATCATCAAGACCATTGATTTCCTATGAATCCAAGGGAAAGAAGTTCAGAGAAGTTTTATTTCTCCATCCACATCTCCATGTTGCAGATTTCCTCTTTCCTTCTGAGACTCAAAAGCCTATGATTATAATGCCTTGGAATAACCATGAAGGGGTGTTAAAACAACAATGAACTCTCTGCCACCCCGTGTTCTATTAGCTGAAGCTTTTCTATGACTGGAACTTTTATACATCTATGATGCAGTGAGGTCTAGAATTCATCATCAGAGAGGCAAGGTGTAACAGCTGATAGAGTGTTGATTTTGGAGCAAGGTTATTTGTGTTTAAAATCCTCTTTTGGGTATTTGTAGTCACCCCTTTAGAATCTCTGTTTCTTCTTTTGTGAAGTAAGAACAATAATACTTGCATTAACTACCTCACAGTGTTGTTAAAATGAAAGCAATTTGTTGATTTTTAGGTGCCGTTCCAATATGAGTGATTATTATTGTCATGTGGTATCACAAGATTCAGAGGTGCTTTCTGCATCTTTGGGGTGGGTGGGTGGATTAAATCACATCCAGAATAAATTTAAAGTTAAATGGATTTTATTTTGTTCAAATTAGTTACAATATAGTAATCCATAATTGGCAAGCATCCCTAGCCAGGGGACTGGAATCTAACAGCGGATCTTGATTAGACTTTAACAGTGGACCTCTGGCTGAACCGATAGCAGTCAGTTGTTTTTCAGAGGAGTAGAGAATAACAAGTTGGCAGCTATGTGCATCTTCCACTCTGCCCACTGTCGATACTCGACATAAACACCCTGGTGATCTCAAGTCTTCATTGTTATGACAAGTGTACTGTCCTCACAAGACAGGAATGGTAACTTTAAAGCAGCATGTCCTATTTCCCAAACCATGCCAGATGGCAGAGCATTTACTGTTTTGAGGTGAAAGTTGGGCATTTGACCATGTACAGCTCATTTGGATATACTTCTGTAGAAGGTTTCCTGTGCCCTTCTTTAGTCACAGAGTGAGTTACACTGACATTACGTTCAAGAGCATACCAAGATTAGTCTCTTTCAGAATGCTGTCATGTTCAGAGAATAGTATATGCTATAATGTGATCATATTTCCTCTCATTTATGATGTATACATTATCATTTCAAGAGCCTATTTTACCCTACAATTTAGCTGAGGATAGTCTGTTTTGTTCATAATAGAATATAAACTCCCTGAGGGGGGAACATGTGTTTTCTAGGCTGCGCACCTCCACCTCATAGCCCCTGGTATAGTTCCAGGCACTACATAGGAGTGCCATAAATTATAATATAATGAATAAATGAATGGATAATGGGCAAATTGGTCAGACTACAATCTTTTGTTTGCTGGGAATGAGACAGTGAAATTGAGGACAGATGCCAAGGACTAGATAGATGTACATTAGGGAGTCTGGATAGAATTCAGAGGAACAGCTAGCTACCTATCCATGCAACTCCCTTTATGATGCCAAGGAATAGTGCCTTGAGTTAAGAAGTGAGAGTAGTCTTTTCCACATTGTTCCTACATGCTATTCCATAGTTAGTGGCCTGACCCACTGAAGGAGAAGGGCTGTGATGGAAGCATTGAAACTATCGTTCCATAAATAGGAAAATTGCCTGATAGTGGACCCAGACAACAATGCAATGGTTAAATGGTACAAAAAGAGGGACCAGGAGTGGTACAATGACAATTCACTCCTGTCCAGGACAAGAATCCTCATTTCCTCAATTTGTAGGCCCATGGCTTAGAGACTGAGATCTGGAGGCTTATTTTTATGGAAGACAAGCTCATTATATTCAATAGCTGTGATATAGCGGGCAGAAAAGCTAATGCAATCAACAACTACTTTGAAAGGCCTAACATCCAGGCATAAGATAACAGTGCTATTGAACTTTGCCCTGGTGAGAATACATTGGAATTTTGAATTCATTTCTGTGTAAACAGTTTAGGAAGAGAATCAATCAACTGGAGAACACTTATAGGAGGGCAACCAGGTTGCTGAAAGGCCTTGATACCATGCCAGATGAGGACCAATTGAAGGAGCTGGTGATGCCTAGATGCAGGAAAGAAAGGCTTAGGGAGGACATGATACCTACCTTCAAGCATCTGAGTGACTCCCATGCAGAAAAAATACTAGTTGTGTTCTGTTATGGCTACGGGGGAAGGGACAAGTAGCAATCAGCAGAAGGTGCCAAGAGGCAAATTTAGTTTTGATGTTAATTCAAGGTTCCTAAGAATTAGAACTTTCTCCCAAGCAGAATGGAATGCTCTGGGATGTGGAAAGTGAATTCCATTCATTGGAGGCCATCATGCAAATATTAGATAATGACTTGTCAAGTGCATTGTACATGGGATTCTTATTTAGGTTTGAGTGGGATTAAAAAGTCTGCAAAGTGACTTCCAGCTCTAAAATTCTGTGTTTTGGTGAAGCTTACTATTGTTTGCCAAGAATACTATGTGACGTCTGCTTTGAAGAGGAGAACTGGGCATCCACCAGTAAGGTCACACCAAACCCCTTGGGGGTCATTGCCTGACCCAGCCACACTCAGACATGTCACAAAGCTTTCCACAGCTGTCTTGCCATAGACCTCATCAGCGGTCATGACATTCTCATTAACCTTTAAAAAATCATCAGACCTGCAAAAACCTGTCCTGTCTCCAAAGTGGGTACTTTTTTCCCAGCTCTTAGTTACAAGTGTCATATCCTTCTCATTTCAAGTCACACGTGTCTCCTCCAAACATAACCTTGGACTGGCTTCAAATTAGACACCCCACAAAATGAGGAGTGCCAGAGTTCCAAATTCCCCAAAGACAAAAACTTATCAGCACTCTCCCTTTTGGAACAAAAGGATGGCTACCTACTGCCAATATCTAAATATTAAGCCCTAGGCGAACTATTATAAAGGCACTGAAAGGGGGTTAATTTCCTTCAGCTTTGTAGGAGTGCTGCTTACAACAACAAACAGAAATGTGACTGTGGCTAAGTTCCTTTCCATTAGTTCCCAACATAACAGTAGAGATAGAGTCAGGATGTTCAAGATTCAAATTGGATTTAAAAACATTGATCATTATTATGGTAGATGGTGTTTTTTCTTTGTTCTGGAAGAGGACCAATGACATCACAGGGTGATGTCTTGACTTGCTTGTGAATTGGATTTAAGAGAGGCAGAGTTGCACAAATTTGTCAGCCTCACTCTGTCTTCCAGAGTCATTGAAGTGCAGTGGCAGGACAAAAGTCAAGATGACTGGCAATGCCCCAGGATGCAACATATGACCTTGGCATCTTTGATGACCAACCAAGCTCTAAGTACATTATAGCACCTGTTTTAGAAACCCTTTTGGCCATTGGAATGACTTGTTTTAACCTACTCATTCTGCCTGGGACAGTCTTTAAATTCTTGGGGTAGACATCTGCCTGACTCACCAACAGTTCTGAAGTCTGTTGGTTACCTTCGACTTGGTTCAGCCCATCTGTCAAAACGGTTTTACTAGGGTGTGGCCGCTTTCTTGCAGCGACAGGTGAGAGTTGGGTGAAAGGTGAACAGCAAAGGCTGATGAGCAGCCCTGAAAAGGGGTTGTTGGCCCTCATGTCAGAGGTACTAATTCTCTCTGAACATCCCATACACCCTCATGGCAGATCACTTACAATTATTGATATACATTGGTAGAGGGAGTTTTCTCATTAGGATCATCATTCCTAAAGCGATGAGCTATAGGCACAGCCACCCCCCAAAGAGTTATTATCTCTGGCCTATGTGTATGTATATGTTTATGTGTGTTTGTGTATGTGCATGCATGTGTGCAGATTGTACCATTTAATGATTAGAGAAACGTGTTGGAGATAGAGCCAAGGAAGACTCGTGAGCTATGTTCAAACCCCACCTATGCCACTTAGTAATAGTGTCATTCTGGGCAAAGCTGCATAGGAGCTGCTATCTTGAATATAGGTTTGACTTTGGAATAAGGAAGATCTGACACATGTTAGCAAGTTGTTTAACCTCAGTTGCTGTAGTAAATTCTGTAAAACAATAATATATGTATGAGATACTGGTCTTTATCAATAGATGGGATTTTTCTACCAGGACTTCCCTGCATAGATGAAATTATGGATCTAGCTACCGGCCTGTGCCCCACCAAGAAAAATATTCAAACAAACTGGAAAATACTTCCTTTCCAGAGCTGTTGTGCCCATCAAATGCCATAATATATACAAAGTATTCCCAAAACTTAAAGTGTTTATATAAATATTAACTATCATTATTATTTTAACTATCTTGATTTCTGACTATCCTTTTCAATTCATGCACATGATTAGAGAAGACAGTTTCCTTCAGACATCCCAATCTACATGTGGCTATTCCTAATTTCAGCCAGCCCCTAGTGACTCAATCTCCCCAAAGGAAATTACCATGTATTTATTTTCTATCTACTAATACACACACATATCTCTATCTATCATAGATAGATAGATATAGATATATGTATATACATTTTTCCACCAATAAAATGTAATCCCCTTGAGGACAGAGACTGCTTTATTTTTGTCTTTGTATCATCAGCACCCACCATTGTTTTGCACATAGTAAAAAAATATTTTGCAAATTGCTTACTATCTCAAGTATGGGAAAGGAAAGAGAGAGAGAAAGAAAGAATTTGGAACTCAAAATTTTTTTAAATGAATGTTAAAAACTGTTTTTACATGTAATTGGCAAATTAAAATAATTGTAGCAACCCAAATACTTGGTAATTAATTAATTGATTTATTTTGTATATACTTACACTGTACATTTTATTGTTCCTACTAAAATGGAATCCCTTTGAGGGTAGGTATTGTTTCATGTTTTGTTTCTATGTTACCAGAGCCTGACACAAATGCCTAGAACATAATGACACTTACATGCTTTGTGATTAATTGATTGATGTTTCAAGTATCTGTATTTGGGGATGCATAGAGACACTAATTCCCCCCACCCCCAAGCCTTTTACCATTTGCTAGAACATCTTCCAACATTGCTGTGGCTCAAAACCTCAGCCCTCTATATCCAAACTAGAAACCTTTATCACTATAGGCTACCCTGAAATATCAGAGGATAGAAAAGCACAGCCACAATAGCCATAATAGCACAAAAAGTAAGCTTGTGTTTGGGAGTTATTATGAATGTTTGGAGAGAAGCGATGCATGGTGGGCCTGGCAATCACTTCACAGTCCTTCTTTGATTTGAGGGCTGATTAAGGCAGTGGAGAATGAGCAACGTAATGGCCCTTTGCTGCTGTGGCTGGCCATCTCAGATGAGGTTTAAGTCTGCATCAGTAGCTTCCATCACAGTGGGCACTAATTAGGACTGTGCTCTAAGGCCTCAACAGAAGGGACAGGAGGCAAATCTGTACTTTAGCTTAGACTCTTTTACTCTGGATCTGAGTAGCGAGGAGCGTGCCCAACTGCTACCCGTATTGGCCTCTCCTTTGCTTAATCAGAGCATCTCAGTCCCTAGAGCTGTCAGGCTGACGTCTTCCGAGATCATTATTTCACTTAATAGTAATAGAAAAATGCTTGCAGGAAAGGAATGTGACATTTTCCTCACTGCCTGGTCTGAAAGGCTGAGAAGCTTCATAAAGATAGTGAACTTTGGGACTTGACAGAAGAAACAATCCCTTCTTAGGGACTCAATAGTAAGGATTATATAACATGCATGCTTTCCTTTCCAGGTCTAAGTGAAGCAGTGGCTTAATAGCTCCCACAGCTTCAGAAAAGATTGCGGAGTTTTAGACCTTTAAGGCATCACGATGTTTTTGCATGTTGATATTTACTTTGACATTTAGTGGAGAAAAATGGCATGAAATATTACTCTTTTGGCAGAATGAAAAGTAATAATAAATTACTTTCCTCAGGATTACCCTCTTCAGTAGATAGGTAGATTTTTATTATTCTCATTTTTTACATATGTGGAAACTGAGGCTCAGAGATATTCTCCAGGGTGTGTGTGTGTGTGTGTGTGTGTGTTACCATACTGAGAGACGAGTATTATATTCTGGCTCATCTTAATTTCCTATAACACCTGTTTGCATTTTTTCTTTTCCTTTATGTTTTTTCCAGGGTCTCAGAAAATTTCATTAACACTACATAAAACCTACTTTGAACTTGTTATGGCATCCCTGTTCCAAGTGGTCACCTGACTAGCTAGTGGTTCTAAAGGGGTTTAAATGAAGCAGAATCTCATAGGATATCATAGCTGGTCCCTCCCTTACAGGAGAATAGGAAAAAGGACATAGAAAATGTAAGGCTGGCTTCTTGAGCCTGAGGTTCTACATGGGTTGAGATACCAAGGGGCATTTAGTTTCTGGATACTTTCTCAAGGTTTTGTAGCAATTAAAAACTTTCTCCTCACAAATCTCCATATATAATATTTGTAACATGTAGACAGTTATCATTGTTATTATCTTGAATAGGTCTGGGATTTCGTTAGTATAAGGAGCTCCCAGTGAAAGATTTCCTTTACCAAGGCAGATCTGAAACTTTCACTGAAGTTTATAGCATTAGATAGTTTTCTGGGATCACTGAGAGGGTAAGTTCTAGTTTATACCAGAAGTAGGACTTCAGTTCTGACTTCAGGTTTCTATCCACTATGCCATGATGCTCTCTGTCCCTTCTGCTCCCCTCCCTTCCCATTTCCTCTCCTCTCCTGTCCTTTCCTTCCATTTCCCCTTCTCTATCTTTTGGTTGAGATGCCTTGTGAGAAGAAGACATATCAAATAGTCATTCCACATAGGACAATGAAATAGAGGAGCCATAGTGGGCAGAAATGACTCAGAATGAAAGCTGAGAAGAGCCTGTATGAGGTGCCAGGCATTATGCCAGCATGACTGGTGCAGAAACTCTTGCATCAGAGAGGATGAGATGACTAGAACACAAACTATGAACTTATAAAAATCTGCAGGTCATGTTTTTAACTCCCTCTCCCTCTCCCTCTCCTTCTCCCCTTCTCTCTCTCTCTCTCTCTCTCTCTCTCTCTCTCTCTCTCTCTCTCTCTCTCTTTCTCTCTTTCTCTCCCAAATATATTTATAGCTAAATTTCTACATTAAACTCCCTGCTTCTCTCTAAGGTTTGAGGTGCTTTAGCCTTTTCCTGAATGGTTTTTTTACACTTTGAAGTCATTAAAGATACAAAATGTTAGCCAATAGTAATTCTAAGGTATTGTATTTTAAAACTTATGTATAGAAAAACAATGAGATGAGAGAAAGAGAGAGAAAGAGAGAAAGAGAGAGAGAGAGAGAGAGAGAGAGAGAGAGAGAGAGAGAGAGAGAGAGAGAGAAGGGGAGAAGGAGAGAGAGAGAAATGCACTTATTTTAAAGATGATATACTTTCTCTCCAGCTTAGCTGTCCTAGGCTCCATACAGAGCTGAGAACAGTCAGGTCTTAGACTTTCAAAAGCCATTGTAAAAGTACCCAAGACCTAGGTACCACTGGATTCATTTCTTAGTGGGTTAAAAAGAAGCAGTAATCAAGAAATGACTCCTGATGGGGAAAGTAAATGTCACTGCTTCAGTGAGAACGACTTGGGACTTGTCTGCTGCATTTAAAGAAGCTAACCTTCGTGTGGGTGGGAGGAGAGTGAGGACTTAAGAGAATTCTATTGCCTACCAGGAAAGGCATAGCTTGTACAAGTGCCCAGGGCTCAGGAATCGCCTGAGACTAAGTGACACTCTATAGCAACATATCAAAGCTACCAGTGTCTAAGCCCACTTATAAACTCTCCTAGGAATGTGTGTATGTATGTATGTATGTATACATGAATATACACATACATAAATATACATATATAATATGTAATTATCTTGATAATCTGTGTCTGTGTACATATGTATATAGAGGCATGTTTATATATACATATACATACCTATACATGCATACATGTATATGTCTATATATACTGTGTATATGAAGGGTACATGTACCCTATGTATAATGTATAGGATCTCTCCCTCCTCTTTTTCTTTCTCTCTCTCTCTTTCTGTCCCTCTTTCAATCTCTCTGTCTCTCTCTGTCTCTCTTTCTCTGTCGCTGTCTCTGTTTCTCTTTCTCTGTCCCTCTGTCTCTGTCTCCTCTTTCTCTCTCTTTTTCTGTCTCTCTTTCTCCATTTGTGTCTCTCTGTCTCTGTCTGTCTTTCTGTCTTTCTCTCCTATTAAGTGGAATACATTTAAGGTCGTCCTGCTGAATCGGGGGTTCCCTTCCCCCAATGACATTATACACACATCTTAGGTTGGCACATGAGTTTGGTATTCTCCTGTCTTTTTTCAATAGAAGCACAAAGAGAACCTTTTGCTCACCATGAAGAAGCCCCGCTCTCAGTCTGCCTTGCCATTTTGTTTATCTTCCTCCTTAATGTCAGGAGAGGTCAGCTGCATTTTATGCTGGTTATATAAAATAGGTGACACTCTGAAGAAAATGTGTGGATGCCTCCTCAAAGTGTGTCTTTGAGATGAATTTTCTGAGCTTTTCACTAAAGGGAAAAATAAAGAAAAGGAAAAGGAGGAATAGAGCAGCACAGAAAAGAAGAAGAAGGCGGTGAAGTTTGCTAATTTTCATAATTGAGGTTCATGAGAATATACAAACATGGAAGAAGGAGAGAGTAGGATTCAGATGAACCTCACTCATTACTAACAGACGAAGGAGTTTGAGTACATATAGAAACTTTTTTGTGTAGCAATACGTCAAACTCAATTGAGAAAAAAGCAGAGATGGGGAGTGAGGGAGGGGGGAGCAAGGTTAAGAGGGAAGATAGTATTAGGGAGGGAATAGCTGCAAGCAAAACAAACCTGGTTATCCTTGTGGGGATATTAAGTGGGGGAGGGAAGGGGAAGAACTAGAGCAAAGAGGTTGTATTAGATTGATTCTTATACAATTGGGGAGCATCTGAACAAATCGTGATATGTCAATGTAATGGAATTTTTGCCATAAGAATGCAGAATGAAGTAAGTAGAACCAAGAGAACAATTTATATTTCGACTCAAGCATTCCAAAGAAAAGCAACTTTGAAATACTTAAGAATTCTGATCAATGCATAAGCCACATGATTCCAGAGGATCGATAATGAATCATGCTATCCACTTCTTACAGAGAAGTGATGTACTAGAAATATAGGATGAGACAGGTGCTTTTGGACATAGCCAATGTATGTAAATTTGTTTTGTTTAACTGTAAAAACTTGTTTAGAGAGAGAGATACACACACACACACACACACACAGAGAGAGAGAGAGAGAGAGAGAGAGAGAGAGAGAGAGAGAGAGAGAGAGATTGAGAGAGAGAGAGAATTTTATCAGAAAGCCTGGCCCTGGAGAAATGAGACATGTTACAGGTTTTGGTGATGCTAGGAAGATAGCATCTTCAAGGTACAGACAGCAGAGGATATGGATGGATAGAGGAGGGCAGTTTGATATGGGATTCCTGTCTGGAGCAAAGGAGAATGTAACTTTAAGGATATCGACCTTATGTTATTTTTGATGTCTACAACAATATTTACTATTGAGCAATAGGAGATATTTATTGAATCCTTGTTTGTTGATTAATTGATTGAGTAACACAGTGAGGGCTTGGAAAGCTGAAGACCATCATAAAGGAAACAGAGGAAGAAGTTAACTTACTAAACAATGAACAGATAATAAATGACAATAAGCATGCACAGTGCATAGAAAAATAAGTGGGATCAGAAAGGCCCGAGTACAAATCAGACTGAAAGATTTATGAGCTGTACAACCCTGGGCAAGTCACTAAACCTATCAGCCTTACGATCCTCATTCGTAAGATCGATGGTCTCTATGGTACCCTCTAGATATAAATCTATGATCCTCGGCTTTGCCCTTTAGATGGTAGTGGTAGGAACAAACAAAGGAGAGAGCATGAGAAGAAGAGGGAGATGGAGAAATGTTCTACCACATTTACCACAATGTACATCAGGCACCAATCGGGTCACACCTGCTCTGTTAAGGGGCTGAGTATCTTCCTGAGTGTTCTGGCGGCCTTGGTGATTGTATTTGGGCTGTACTTTGAAAACTAGCCTTAGTTGTTTGGGAGGAAACCTAGAGCTGATCATGTGGCCTCTGTCAGAGTGACTCATTTCTCTGGCAGAACTGCCTTGTGATATATTGTCTGAATGAATTTTCTCCTTTGTTTTTCTTTCTGACAAATTGTGAATGTTGTCCCAACAAACAGCCAATGTAGTAAACTATAAAACACCCTTTAAAAGATATGAGCTCAAAATATTTCTAAAAACAAGGTAAACAGTATTGAAATCTGTAAACAAGCTGAAAAGACCAAGGTTGTCTCAGAGAGTTCATATGTTGAAGAACCACAGAATGAAACTAGATCCTTCCATATTTTTCATTGTATTGTCAATTTCACAGTCAGTAGGCCACAGGTCTTGGAACCTTCAAATGAATATATTCTAAACTCAAAATACCCCCAAAATCTAATGCCCAGCATCCTTGTCATAGTGAGGAGAAGGAAACATACCATTTGCTGAGCTTTGATAAAGGCCAAATGGGGGAAAACATCATGTTTAGATAAGTGGAATAAAAAGATACGTGATTTAGTTGGAAATTTATTTCCCTGATTTTTTGATAACATAGTCCACCATCATATGATTTCTTTTTTGCATAATGTAAAGCTCGTTGAATCTACTAACCACAGACTGTGAGAAGTTAATGATCACTTAATTTTTCAGTTTTAGCTTTCCAAAAAACTCTCAGCAACAAATATTTTAGGTATATTGCTACCATATTGTACTGTAGCCATGTTGTCCAAGTGGTGAAGAATATCCAGTGGAGGTTCTCTGCCCAAGTTCACTAGGCAATTCCATCCTTATTAAAATATAACTCTTTATTGAAATAACCAAATTATCATAAAATTAAAACAACAATCATAAAACATATATTTTAAAAGCACATTTTAATAGAAAACAATATTGAGAGTACAAGTAATGTATCAATCTGTAACTTTTATTTTTATCCTAGCTAAATTTGATCCTAACCTTACAAATAGACCCTGAGCAGAGTAGTCCTGAATCGTAGCTTAGTGTCTGAAGCTCTTCTGGGTTTGATTGTGGCTCAGAGATTCAGACAGCTCTTCTAGCTACTATCATCCTTCTAGGTTATGACTCAAGTTAATGGAATAAATTCTGCATCTTTCAGTTTGCATAACTTGCAGAAGTGACCCCCCCCTTCATTTTTAACTGTATTTAGCTCTCCCAGACTTTGAAAAAGGAGAAAGTAGAAGATGAAAGAAAACACGCACCATGTACATATATACCAGTGTCTTTCTGCTTAAAGCATTAATGCCCTATGAAGCTTTGTATTTTTCTCTAGTCTGCAGCTCTAGGCCTTGTTCTCCTCCTGTGTAAAACAAGATGATTGGATTAAATGATCTCAGAAGTCTTTTCCAACTCCATTCAGATTCTGTGATTCTTTAAGATGTTCCAACTTTACTTTTATTTTCCGCTTTTCTGTCAGATTTTGTCTGCTAGGAGTGATTAGAAACAGGATTACAAATCTAACAGCTCTTACTACTGAGTTCATGGGGTAACTCTAGAGGTGGAAGAAACCTCAGAGGCCAACCAGTGCAAACTCCTCATTTTACAGATGCCAGTAACTGAGACTTAGGGACTTCTACGTGTCTCACTCAAAGAGTCTGACATGGAATGATCTTTAGAGGTGATATCTGGAATCAAATTTACTTGATTCGGTGGAGTCAGTGTTCATTCCACTGTACCACATTTCTAGATTCTCTTTGCTAGTGAATAATAGCTGATTGATGAAGAAGAACTTTGTTACAGAAATGTACCTAGTGCTATGGGTATGAGAGCAATGACAAACAACATGCCTTGATTTAGGACAATCTCCTTCTCCTTCTCCTCCTCCTCCTCCTCCTCCTCCTCCTCCTCCTCCTCCTCCTTCTTCTTCTTCTTCTTCTTCTTCTTCTTCTTCTTCTTCTTCTTCTTCTTCTTCTTCTCTTCTTCTTCTTCTTCTTCTTCTTCTTCTTCTTCTTCTTCTTCTCCCCCTCCTCTTCTTCCTCTCTTCCCATCATCATCATCACCATCATCATCTTCTTCTTTTCCTCTTTCTACTTCTCTTCTTCTTCTTCTCCTCTTCCTCCTCATCCTCATTCTCCTTCCTCTTCTTTCCGTAATCATCATCTTCTCCTCCTCCTCCTCTTCCTCCTCCTTCTCCTTCTTCTTCTCCCTCCTTTTCTTCTTCCTCTCTTCCCATCATCATCATCATCATCATCATCATCATCACCATCATTATGTTCTTCTTCTTCTCCTTCTCTTCCTCCTCATCCTCCTCCCTCCTCCTCTTCTTCCTCTTCTTTCTTTCCATCATCATCATCCATCATTATCATCATTATCATCATCATCATCTTCTCCTCCTCCTCCTCCTTCTTCTTTTTTCTCCTCCTCCTCTATTGTGAGTCTTTTTGTATTGTAAGTGAAGTAGCCACTCAGAGTTCAGATCCTACTAACAACTGGCATTGAATCTTTAATTTACTCCATTTCCAACCTGAGCTGGTTCATCCCTCTTTAGGTAACTTGGTAGCCACCTGCTCCAAGGGTTCACTGTATTGGTACTAGACTTAGCTCAGATGCCTAGATTACCCTATTGTAACTCATAACTCCCAAACTCTATCGATCCATTAGTTTCAGACTTTCTGGTACAGAAGAAAATACAGGTAAACAAAAATGTATCTCAAACATTTGAGAACAACATTGAAAGGAATGTAGCTCAATTTAATGTTGAACTACCTTGAACTGGTAGTTTGCCTAGCATCTGACAAATGTCAAAATATAGCTGTGCTTCCCTCCAAAATTTAAAGTATTCTGTGATACTCTTGTGAAGTCTCTTAGGCACCCTGAAGCATTGCTATATTTTGGGACCCCATTGGTCTAGAAGAAGAACTTAGAATGAGTGGCGCTTGGACATTGTGATTGTTTTTTCCCAGAACTGCCTCATGGGGTGTGTTGTTTAGGAGAGAGAATTGCTTCTGCTGTGGACCTATCTAGACTTGTGACATGAGTAATGCCAGTGCACAAGATGTGTAGCAATGGTTCCCCTTCCTGATGTCAGTCTAGAGAGCAGAGCCATATCCAAAAGAAGAGAGGCAGATTTTTCTTTGATGTAAGGAAAAAAAAATGTCCAAAATTAGATTAGATTACCTTGGGAGGAGGTGGATCTTTCCTCACAGCAGGTCTTCCTTCAGAACTTAGTATTCATCAAGGATGTTGAGGTTTGACCCACAGAGAATTCATGTTCAGGGTCAGTTCTGAGAGTGTCGGACACTGTGATTGCTATTACGTATTGATATGAAATAAACAATGGTAGATAACACACCCAGGGAAGATCTCACACTGAGCAATTATATATTCTTAAACAGTTGTATCTGGACAGTGAGACTCATCTTGGAATTTGCTTGTGAATGCAGTGCTAGAAAGAAATCAGGGAATATATGGGAGGAATCAGATGGAGGGCTGGGAAAGATCTCCTAGCAATGTACTAGAAGCCAATCACATTTATAGCTTCTTTATAGGCTCTGTTTGATTTTTTCTGTCGTAAAGCATGGTGTTTGGTATAAAATAGTCTGTATAAAGTTAGTATAATTTATTTTCTTGATGAATCTACGTGTATATCCATATACATGTCCAAGAATGGTGGGGGAATATTTTCTGGGAGGAGAGAGAGAAGAGGAATGACATTCATTTGTTACCTTTTTCATCATGAAATGTCACTGTGTAAATAAAGTAATCAGCTAGGGGTCAGTATAGGATAAAAGGATCACACACAGGTATGCTGCTTAAGAGCCAATCATAGATTAAGTTGATATGGAAAATATCACAACTTTCTTTCTTCTTACAAATCTATGCATCACAGGTCTCATTTGTCTTTGGACCACTTGTTCGGAAACATGGCTTCTTTGTTAACAGAATGAAAGTCAAGAACACACTACAAGGTGTAAGTGGGTCTTGACTTGAAATATAACCTGAAGGACACAGGGGTCATAATTTTAGGCCCAGAGTCCCATAACAACTCTTCAATCAACTCCACTGCCAATGTGTGAAGCATATTTTCTCTCTACTCTAACTTGATATGTGATCCTGAGGGATAAAAAATTTCTGAAGATTAATGAGTTGCTAATGACCTAGTTGCCTCTCTATTGAGGTAATATGGTAATAACAGTCAAATGAACCAGAAGGGGAAAAAAAGTTCTAAACATGTAATAGCCATGTTTATATAATTCATATATGTGACAGATCACTTATTACAAGGGGATAAAATAAAATGTGAGAATTGAATCACATAATTTCTTTGCCAATCAGTTAATTGATTTTCTTACTATCTTTACCGAAATGTAAGGAGAGCTTGTAAGAAAATAGTCGTCTCTTTCTTTGATAGAATAGTGCAGAGCTCTTCAAGATGGAGGAGAAAATGTCCATTTAAAAAAAATCTAGTCTTTTTGTGGCCCACAGATGGTTCAGTAACTAACAGTGACCCCTTGAGTGATTGTACTTTTGATGTTGCAACAGATAGCTTATATATTCTATATTTCAAGCATTTTATTCTTTGCTGTAAGGCATTTGAAATTGGATGTGGGGGAAAACTGCGATCTTTCTATTATTATAAAATAAATTCTTGGAAAGCTTTAGGGGGTTTACCAGCAATTGTTAATGAGGCTTTATTAACCAAGGATGCTACTTCCATGGAATGATGGTATAGTAAAATAGATATACTGCCAGAACTACTTATTTTTTATCATATTGAAGCATTGGACTCTATGTGGTCTAAGGGAAGTGAAAGGACTCTTCACTGCTAGGTCAAAAGTTCAAGACAGAGGCAGGAAGAATCTTTTTTTTTTCTTTTTTTTTATCCTTAGCTTTAAGCACTGTATCTGTCACACAGGTACTTGATATTTGCTTGTTCACTGACTTGGTTAATCCTGAATAATATTATGATATTCTTTGCTATGAACAAACAAAAACAATTTTGGATGGTAATACCTATAGAACTTTGGCAGCTGAATCATGCAAAGTCAAAAAGAATCTAAATTGGACTGGGGGTGAGAGGAGAGTGCAGAAATGACAAAAATGCTCGTTGGTGTCACATTTAGGAGAAGTAGGGGAGACAAAGTGAAGCTAATATGGAATCAACACAGGACAATATGGCATCAACACAGAGAAAGGCCTCTTCAGTAGCTCTGGTTTCCATGCTGAGATTGCAATAGCAAGGCTACACCTCCGGGCCCGAGAAAACTCATGAGGCATGTGCTGAGACAGAAGAAGCTAGAGGTATCGCCAGAGCAGAGCAGCCTGCAGCAAGGAAATTCAACCAGAGGAGCAATCAACATCCAAATCCAGATGGCTAGTGGCTGTCCTTGAAGAGATGCCAGAGACTAACTAAGTTGACCTAGTTTCTGGGTCCCCAACTGACTTGGCTTTGACCCTTTGGGAGGCTATGAATAGAAAAGCAAATGGGGGGATATTTAGGCCAAGAGTGGCAAAGCATTATGAATGTTTGCTAATGCTAGCATTGGAAATCTTTACTCATTGCTATTGGAAGGGACTGATGGGGAACAGCTGAATCTAGGTACCTTAGCTTTGTCTAAGAAATCCTGGGGTTGGAGTGTGTCTATAGTTAGTTACTTAAGGGTCACTAAGTCTGAGAGAATCCATGGATATAGGATCAACATGGTGGTTGTATCCATATATATTTGGTGTTATTTCCTTTTAAAAATTATTTCTTTGGTCATGAGTAAAGAAAATATATAAAGTTAAGCCATGTTTGTGCAGCACTCCATTATGCTATTATGTTCACATGATTAGGGTTCATTGAAATATAGAGGATCAGGGAGGACAATTGTGTTTTCCTCATATTCCAATTGGGTGAATTCACATTCCCCATGCCCACCAGAGCAAGTGGGGCTGGGGAATAGGTTCTTAAAATGGAAACCATAAACTAGTTCTTATTTCTTTGTTTTTAATTTTGGTAATTGTATTTAATGTAATTGGTTTCCTTTGTAATCATATGTATTTTGTGTTATGAATTTAAAAATATTATTCTGAGAAGATTTCCTTAGGCTTCCCCAGATTGTCAAAGGTGTCCATGATACAAAAAAGGTCAAGAACTTTTCTTCCAGACTACAGAGGTAAGCAGCTGCTCCCCAAAACGGGCAGAACTAGAGATATGGGTAGCAGTTCCCTAAGAAAGATAGAGACTGTCATTTTCTTCAAGTGCCCCTGGAGTTGGGTAGAGTGTACAATGACCAGGATGAACACGATATTGCCAGCACCTGGGAGCTCATGATTGCAAAAGGTCAGGAAACTGGGAAGAGTGACCTCCAGTGGTTAAAATACATTTTGTTATTTAATTCTTTTATTCTTCTTGGTTGTGGGCTAAAAGCAAAAAAGTCAAATGGAGGATCAGTAAGAGGAGAAAGTTATGAGAGTGAGAGGCAAGTGAGGAAATAGAGCAGGAGGTTACACATGTAGTAGGATCATAGAATGAAGATAGTGTTCTCTGCCCACCTGCTCAGAGCTCACACCTTGTATGTGCAGGATTATGGAAGCTACTCAGAATCTGCCTATGAATTTTGCCTGGGAGCATGAGATGGAGCAAGAGAACAGGGAAGCTGGAAGAAAGGGAGGTTGGGCAGAATAGAGAGTAAGAGGAGGAAGGAGTTACATTTTAGGGAGACAGGGTAAGCAACACCCAACTGGGGAATAAAGTATGGGCTACTTAAGGTTGCTGGACTGCTCCCCTCCTTGGTAAGAATTCAGTTGAATTGCAATGCACAAGAATAATCCAGAGAGTGGTTCTGGTGTCAGAGTTAACCCAGACAAAGGAATTGTGGGGACTCTATACTACCTTGAAACCCTCCTCCCATTTTATGCAGAACATTGCCTTTGGGGTGATTAGCCTAGGATAGAAGCAGTTGGGGAGCACCACTGGAGTTCTCCAGGGAGAATCTGAGACATGTCTGACTTCAGGCTAATCGGCTGAAGAGCATGTCAGGTGTTATCTGCTGGGAGCTGAACATTACGGCTCCCAGCAGAGATGTATGAGGGATCGAAAACAGCTGGATTTCAGGCTGGAGAGACAGTATCGTGACTCACAGTTCAAATTCTGCACTGACTCTAACAGGATTCTTACCAGCCTGCCAGGAGCCAGCCTAAACCTTTTAACAAACAATTTTGCAATGATAAATAAGCCACTATTGGAGAGGAGGATGATCATTTGCAGTCTTTTTAGGAAGAATTTGAACTGGTAACCAATTTAGGTTCAGGAATTTTTTTTTCTTCCCTTTAAATATCATTTATTCTGTGAATTGCACATTACTGAAATGAACAGGAGACCCCATTGGGACTTAATTAGAGAAGTTTGAACTGGGAAGTGACAGTATCCATGCTGTTTTGCAATGGTGTGCTAGCCCTTGTTCCTGTCTCTGGTAGCGGCACAATTAATATCCTGTATCTAGTTTTAATAGAGGCAGTAACTCTAGTAAGGCACATTATTGCTTCTTGGCCCAAAGAGAAATGTTCATGTATTTCTCTTCTTGCTGTTATCTGTCAAACAGATTGGCTTCATCTGTGCCCTGAGACATTACACATTCAGGGAAGCAGTTGTTTCCATATGTCTTGTGGGAAAGCTATCATTTTTCAAAAAGGCACGAGGTGCAGGGAACCTTTTTAGGGATGGCTTTCCCTCTGCACATATTAGGTGGCAGCCATTACCACATTCCCAGTCCATACCACTAATATGGGAAATGGGGTTTCTATATCCTACAAGTTTATATTTATTTCTTTGGGAGACGGGGCTGTAAAGCTGTTTCCTGATGTACAACAACAGCTGCAAAACATCTGTCCAATCACCATAAGAGAACATAGCCAAGATCTAAGGGGAAAAAATGGTTAAAGGAAAGCTACTAGGAGCCAAATGGCCGTTTGAAGAATAAATTAATAATATGATTCTGAGACTCATATCTTTGGTTTATTCACCAAGGGTGTCAGATGTTACAGGCAAGGCGTTAACCTTTTTTCGTTTAATGTGTGCTAGATGTGCTTCTGCTGCCTATAAAAATTTAATAGCCCTAAGATGCAGGTTTATATGGTAGATTGTTGCCTATGACCTTGAGTAGGCAGCATGATGTTGTGAATGGAGACCTGGATTTAAAATGAGGAAGATTTGAGTATGAATTTTGCTTCAGATGTGTATTAGCTATATGACCTTAGGCAAATCACTTACCCTTAGTTTCCATATCTGCAAAATGGAGATAATAACACCTACTTCTCACTTGTAAGAATCAAATCATACATATATGTATATATACATGTATGTGTGTATATATACACACACATGCATACATTTATACATATATGTGTGTAATGATTTATAGACCTTAAAGTGTTATTTAAATGTAAGCTATCAGCATCATCACCACCATCATCATCTTCCAAGTGCCAGAATAACAAGTGTTCCAAACTGAGTCAGGCAATGTGGGCTACCAGAGAATACAGTGGAAAGCAAGCCATAAAGTCTGAGTTTTGTTTCCAACTCTGTCATCTGTGATTATTTTTATCTGTTTTTTTTTCCTAAATCTCTCTAATAACATATAAAACTGGTAAATTAAAGCATCTTCTCTGAATGTTCAACCAATGGGAATTGCACTTCCTATGATCTCTATTAAATAACAGCAAACAACATTCACATGACCAAGCCATGCTGATTCTAGGAAAACAAAGAGGGTCTCATAAGTGAAAGAAATGATACTCAATGACTGTTCAGGGTCATCCAATATCCTGAGAGCTCAAGAGGAACAAGAAGCTCCCAGGAACAGTCAACCATTCCAGAAAGATACTTATTTCAAGAAAGTATGCTTTCATTAGCTTGGACTTTTCCTCTGCCTGCACAGATGGCATCCCCTCCATGTCTTTAGCCAACAGTCTTTGTGAGTTGCCGTGGCCAAAAATATCCATCACCTGCTGGCCTTCCTTCTGGTGATGAACTTGTATGAGTTCAGTTAGACTGGTCCTCAGATGACAGACATGCTATCTTTTCACCAGTTTCATATTTAAAGCCTGGATAATTTTATAGGACCTGCCAGTGCTTGGGTTCTACTGGCAAAACTTTGGACAACCCAGCCACACACATGTGAGGAGGTGTTGGAGATCTAGAAAGATACTTTCTTTTCAATAAATAAACTGTTCTCAGTTTATCTCAGTTACCTAGATCAGACCTCATATTTACACAGGATCCATTTAAAACAGTCTGTTATAATGGAAAGAGAATTCACCTGGGGATCAGGGAAACTGAGTTCTTGTCACCAAGTAACTGTGTTATTTTGGACAAAATCCAATCTATCTGGGTTTTACTTGCCTTGTTTATTAAATGGTGGGTACTGACATGTCTCTCTGAAGAACTTTGGAATCAATTGAGCGACATGAGAGATACTGACACAGGACTGGCCAGCATGGCAAGCCCTCATCAAAGAAGGCACTGTGTTTTATAAGCAAAGCAAAATTGCAGTAGCTCAAAAGATGTATGACATACTCACATTTAGACATCTCTGTTTCAAATGTTCATGTGTAGTATCTGTGCTCAACCTGTGGGAGAGCCTTCTGAGCTCGTATTAGTCTGATCATTAGCTGGATACACTGTACCTTGACTCCAACACAGTAGTGTCACTTTGGTCCTCTTTGAGAATGGACAACAACCAATTGAAGGCCTCCAGGCTTTTCTATCTTCCACTTTCTCCTGAAGTGTATCTAAGTCATCTTCATTGTTTCTATGACACAATCTATCCATCTCATTCTCTGCCATCCCCTTTTCCATTTGCCTTCAATCTTTCCCAACGTCAGGGTCTTTCCCAATGAGCCTCATCTTTTCATTATGTGGCCAAAAGAATTTAAGCTTCAGTTTCAGTACTTGACCTTCCAGTGATTAACCTGAATTAATTTCTTTAAGGATTGACTGATTTGATCTCCTTGTTGTCTAAGGGACTCCCCAAAGTAGTCAGCACTATAATTCAAATGCATCGATTTGGTGGCACTCAGCTTTCCTTACAGTCCAACTCTCACAGCCAATACATTGCTACTGGACAAACCATAGCTTTGATTATACGGACCTTTGTTGGCAAGGTTACGTCTTTGCTTTTTACTGTGCTGTCCAGATTTGTCACAGCTTTCCTTCCAAGGAGTAAGCATCTTTTAATTTCATTGCTGCAGTCACTATCTGCAATGATCTTTGAGTTGCATCAACTGAGGTATAGTGATGTGAAGGGATTTGCCAAAAACTGCTGCCTTCTGTCTGAGATTACCTCCATTTTCTCATGTTTGTACACAATTGTTTGTGTGTTGTCTCCCACATTATATTGTGAGATCCTTGAGATGAGGGATTGTCTTTTGCCTCCCATTTCATCCCTGGTATTTAGTGCAGTGGCAGGAGCATAGCAGAGGCTTAATAAATGCTTGTGTCCTTGACCTGGAAGTGACAGTCAGGCGTTGAACATGGCCCATGTAAGTACAAATCCAGTTCTCTTTGCAGTGCACTATGCTACTGAATAAAGGGCTTTGTGTTGGCGTAATGGTACCAAGACCAGCAAAAACTCCTTGCTTGCAGAAAAAAAGGGCAAGATTTGAGGGAAGCACATTTTCCTTTATATTTGTGGATATTGCCTGCCTTCAGTTTAATCAAATCTGTAGCACATATCTTGCAGTAAAATCTAAAATTACAAAATGTGAATGCCCATTAACATATAACATTAAGTTCACTAAAAACAAATAAACACATTTAGCTGTTTCAGGGTTCCTTGAAGCCCAGAATGAGAAACATTGATCTAATGTAATAATGCCTATAAGTCTTATAATCTGAAATTGATGAGCAAGAAAAGTGCCTTTGTTCAAACCATTGACAAAAGTATCAAACCACACAGGAATAAGGGCAGTTACTTAGGATTCTTCACTGGAGACCTACTTCCAAGTAGACAACAACTTTCTGAGTCTGGCCAGTTAACCAGTTTTGAAACCATGTCTCTACATCTTCTCCATAAGATTTTTATGAGAGACTTTAGCAAAAGCCTTGCTAAAATCTAGAAGTATTCTATTGACAACATTCCAGTGTTCTATCAAAAAAAAAAGAAATAAGATTATTTTGACATGACTTGTTTTTCTAAATCCACGTTGGATTTTTGTGATCACTATTTCCTTTTCTAGATCTTCGCTCACCACCTCTTTAGTCATCTGTCCTAGAATTATGCCAAGAATCAAAGTCAAGATTATTGGACTCTAATTTTTAGCCTCTATTCTCTTCTCTTTGGGGGAAAAAATAGACAAACATTTTTACTTCTGTTCTCCAGTATCATTAAAATGTAAGTAGTACTGCTTGCTATAGTAACGACAAACGTCAATTCTTTTGGTTCCTATCTATGTAGCCAGGTAACTTAAATTCACCAAGCTTGACTTGGTTCTCTCCCATAATCTTTTTCCTTATATAGGAAACTTTTCCTTAGCTAAGGACTAGACCCAGTGGTTTCTTTGGTAGAAGAAGCTATTGGTGAGGAATTGCCTCTACCACTGCAGGTTACCACCTTCTCTGTAACTTAGTCTTAAACAGTTGTATAGGGTACTGAGAGTTTAAGTGACTTGCCTAGTGTCACATAGCCATTAGGTGTCAGAGACAATACTTAAACCCATGTATTCCAGCTCTAAAGACAGTTTGCTATCCACTACTCTATGCTGCTTCTCATGGGTAGCCATTTTTGTTCTGTCTGGTCCAGAGACTACTCTCATTAGCTCTATCCTTTATATTACAAAGGGCATTTATCTTAGTAACGAGAGATGAGCCAAAACCCCTGCTCTCTCTCTATCACTGCATCCACTCTGAGCAGTGGGTCTATTGCTGCTTTAAGATTTTCTTTTAATACAGTCAAAAAAAGACAATAAAAAACCTAAATCTTTTTAAAAAATGTCCTTAGTTTTCTTTGCCAGGCTATGATCATTGTGTTCTTTAACCTGCCTACCCAAACTATAACACCAATTTTACAGGATCACTTACTGTTTTTGTGTTTATCCCCTGTTATATGTACTTATTTCCGTCTTCTGTATATATCTTTAAAAATTGAATTATTTGGTGAATTCTCAGTGTATTCATATTGGCCCATTCAGCCAACTCCTATTTTCCATCATCATCAAAATTACTTTTTTGTCTCTTAAGAATTTTATTTTTGAATTTCTTATCCTGAACTGACTTCCCTTTGGAGAATTTTTGTTGATGAGATCCTACTTGTTCTTTCCCTGAACTCCTTGATATTTATTTATTTTTCTAATTTATGATGCATGCCAGCCTTAATTACACTCCTCTATCACAAACTCTTGGAGGTAGTATTCCCTTTCTTTCACATTTCCCCTCATGTCTAGCTCAGAAACCAGTTCCTTCAATTCCTACCTCTTAGTGGGACAGGTCCAGAATAGATTTTTTCCTCATAAATGTCTCCACCTTTTGAAGAATGAAATTACCTTTAAGATATGTCAAGAAATCATTTGCCATTTTGCTTTAGGCAATGATAGAGCTCTAGCAGATGTCTGGATAATTGAAGTCCTCCATCCCTACAATATCATGCTATGTGTCAGGCTTATAATCTGTTCCCCAAAATCATATATTTCTTTTCCAGGTGGTTTGTAGTATACCATGATGATAACATTGCTGCTTATTTTTCCCTCCACTGAACTTGACCCCAATGTTCCCTATCATTCTTCCTCTTTCTAGTTCTTGGATTTCCTTGAAAGTCTCTCTTAATGTACAATGGTACTCCCACCCTCGAATACCTTTTTTGCTTAACCTATCCTTTTTCATTTGAGTAACATATATACATCCAGAGGAAAATTCTAGCCCTAAGTTTTATCTCACCAAATCTCAGAGATACCTATGAGGTGTGATTTGTTTTTCTCTGGGAGAACCACTCATTCATATTCACTCATTGCCTTACCATTGTGTAAGAAGGAGAGAACAGTCCTGAATCAAATTTGTTAAATTCCTTATCACTGAAACATAATTGAAACTGTTATACATAATCCAACAAGTACAGTAATTTCCTCCAGGGACTTTATACCTATATTTCTTTGATCTGGTATAATTAGATTACATTGGAAGAGTAAACTTATTCTAGACGTGGGCAATTCATGTCTAGAGAGAGAGAGAGAGAACAAAAACTTAAAGTTCTAACACATACTTCCTAGTATAAGTACATTTTAAAATTAAAAGATATTTTGTTAAAATAATAATATAAATTTTTAAGAATCTAAAGGTACATATGGGCAGAGAGGTAGCGCAGTGGCTAGAATTCTAGGCCTAGTGTCAGAAAGACTCATCTTCCTGAGCTCAGATCTTGCCTCAGACACTTCCTAGCTGTATGACCCCAGGAAAGTCACTTAACCCTGTTTTCCTCAGTTCATCATCTGTTAAATAAGTTGGAGAAGGAAATGGCAAACCACTCTAATCCTTTTGTCCAGAAAACCCCAAATGGGGTCATAAAGAGGTGAACAGGACTGAAAAATGACTGAACATCAACAAAAAGATACACACATGTATTTATATACATATACATATATACTTATTATATTATTAATTTATATTATATGTTCCATATATAATATATTACATATAGCATAATATATAATAATATAATTAATATAGTATTTAATATGATATTTATTAATATATATTTATATACATATTTATTTATGTATATGTGCATTTATTTTGCCTGGTAAACTATATATATGCATGCATACATGTGTATACATATATAGATGTGTGTATATACATATATGTATTTAACCTGGTTAAATATATATACATACAAAATAAATATTTTATATATACTATAGAAACTAAAATGCAAAACAAATAAATTCCATCCTGCACTTATGCATAGACTCACTTCCCTGACTTTGTAATTACTTAGCTTAGTCTAACTGTTCTTAACTTTGACTCATCTATAGAGCTATAAAGCCTTGAAAAAAAGGCCCAACTCCCATCTTTCGACAGATTAATAAGCTGTTAAAATTTTGGCCAATAGTCAAATAGCTTCAGCCATTCTGTCTTATCAGTGATGTTCTCACAGCCTTCTGATCACAACATGGAAACATGCTGCTTTACCTCATCCTAGTCTCTGCTGAGCTGCAGTGCCTTATTACCAAGTACCTGTTGTTCGTTTTGAACAGGCCATCCCTCAAGTATCTCAAACTCAAAATGTCCAAAAGAGAAGTCATTATCACCTCCTGCCCCCCCAAAAATCCACCCTTCTTCAAAACTTCCTTATTTCTGTCAAGGGCACCACTGTCCTCATAGTAATCCATATTTAAAACCTTAGTGTCATCCTCACATCTTCAGTCTCCCTTACCTCCCATATGTAGTCAAAAAACAAATCAGCCCTTTTGCATCTTTCTCCTTCTCTCCATTCACACAGACATCATCCTAACACAAGCCACCATAACCTCTTGCCTGAACTATTGTAATAGCCTCCTAACTGACGTCCCTGCCTCAACAACACCTTCCCATCCCTAACCATCCTCCATGTAGTTGTCCAAGTTATTGAAGCAAAGTTGAGTTGAGACCATTTCATATATCATCACAATTTAATAACTCCAATAGTTTCCTCTCTAGTATCTCTAGGGTCAAATATACACTCCCTTGTCACTTAAAGCTTTTTATAATCTGCCCCTAACCTACTTTTTCTGTATTATTTCATGTCATTTCACTCCTTGCAATCCATGGTCCTACAGACTAGATATCTTGCTATTACTCAAAAATAGTACTCCCCTCTATGTTTTTATGTTGGCTGCCCTATGATTGGAATGTAACCCCTTCTCATTTTTGCTTTTGGGAAACCCTGGTTTTCTTAAGTGCCACTCTCTTCATAAAGGCTCTTTTCCTCTCCATCCTACCCCCTATCTACTAGTGCTCCAATGTTAACTTGCTTTTTATGTGTTTTCTTTCTCTCTTTCTTTCTATCTATCTATCTAATCTAGTATCTGCTAAAATATGCAAAATGTATATACATATATATATATGTGTGTGTGTATATATGCACATACATCCATATAAAGATAAAGAGAACTAGTCCCTGCCTTTGAGGAGTGTATATTTTAAAGGAGAATGCAGCCCTCTCCCCTATTAGAATGCAAACTCTTCTAATTTCTTCATCCTTGTTTCCCTAGCTGCCAGCATAGTTGCTGGCACACAGCAGGTGCAGAATAAATGCTTATGAATGGACTGAGAAATAAATCCCAGACTTCTGCAGAGTCTGCCTTCTTTCTATATCTAGTCCCTTATAGGATTTTAAAAAATTATCTCCTTTTTCCAATGTGATGAGAGCAGGAAAGCCTTACAATACATGCAGTAAACGCAGACAGTTTCCTTTCCTCCAATTCCCAGTGGTTTCACATATTGCAGAGTAATGTCACTCAATAAATGGCTAATTAACAATAAATCACTTCTTGCTAATATGAGCTTTGCATTATTTTTAATAGAACCCAATAGAACAGCTTTAAAAGGCAGTTTTATAGAGGAATTACATAGTAGTCATCCCATATGGAAAAGGTCTGATCCACATCCTTGCATGTTTTTTTGAAAGGGTTTTCAGAAAATTAGCTTGTAGGTCATGATATAGAAGCCATCACCTCCCCATACTTCTCTTAGCTATGCTAGAGGCAATTTACTTCATTTATTCACGCAGGTTATTGTTTTGGCATGAATAGCTCGTGTTATGTGCTTACAGCACTTTTTTTGCCCATAAATAAAGTGGTTACAACCTCATTTTTACATCCTCTGAAAAACAACATGTTGCCCCTGGCCACCTATAGGGAGGATGATTCATTCTATGTAGAACTGAACTTTTTTTTTCTCTCCATACATAATTGCCCTGTTCTTTGCCCTAATTCATTTTACTCTTTTGTTTGAGAGGCAGTGTTGTATAGTGTATTGGACAGAGAACTGGCCTTAGTCAGGCAGACTTGGATTAAACTCCTGCTTCATATTTACTGGCTGTGTGGCTATAGGCAAGAACTTAACCTCTCACTGCCCTAGGGCGGCTCTGTAAAATGACAAAATGCAGAGCAGATACTGATCTAAATCAGTAAAGAATTTGCTCATTGGAAGTTCTTTATGAAATCATATTAAAAGTCTGGTTTCTTATCACATGAAAACAACACAACACAACAACCACAACAACACAACAAAACAGAGAGCTAGTTGCACCTAATATATTTTGTCTTTTTTTCCAATCACTCCCCAGACTTCTTACTCACTTAGTTCTCCAATGTAACTCTTTGCTGTTTTTATCCCTTTCCAGTATTTCAAATCCTTCCGCCTGTCTAAAGATTCAGTCCTTGACCTCCTTCTTTCTTCCTTTTCACCCCTTCACTCAGTGACCTCATTTGGTTGAATGCTTTAGTTACAACAGCTTTGCTGACAATTCCAGAACCTGTCCCTCCACCCTTGACCTCTGTCCCAATGTATCACTCATCTGTCAGTCACAGATCCCCTCCTGGGCATTCCAGCTCAAACACAACCTATTTAAGGAGAGATAATCTTTCCTTCTGTGCCTCCTCCATCCCACTGCTCACATCACCTTGGGCAACTCTCTTGCCTGTTCTGGCACACAGTTTTGATGAATGTCAATATCGAGTTGGATGTCTAAAGACAGATAATTCCATAGTCTGGGGCCATTATAGCCGGTGGGGTTTATGTCCATGTCTGGACATAGTAGGGACAGTCAACATTTGCTTCTGAAAGGGAATAATTGCTAATTACTAAAGGCCAAGCAGAATGAGTAATTGGTTTCATAGCAGCAATTATCTTTCAGCCAGAAAGTCAAAATACTTTATTTTTCATTTAGTCAGCTTGGAAGGTAGAGGGACACGGGCCTAAGTCCTCTGTAAAGTACTCCAGGGAAGGAACTGACCCCTTCTGGTCTGTCAGATAATAGAGTAAATTAGTACTTCAGACACCCTGTGTAGCTGTAGGATGGTGCAGTGACTGAAGAAAGGTAGTCTTCAAGCTAGGCTAGACCCGAGTTCAAATCATGCCTGCAAGTCACTTAACCTCTGCATGCCTCCGTTCCTTTATCCAAAAAAATGGGGATAATAAATAATAGCACCTACCTCCCAGTGTTGTTGTGAGGATAAAATGAAACAATATTTGTGAAGCGTTTTGCAAACCTTAAAGCACTATATAAATGCTAGCTATTATTATGCTAAATATTGCAAAAATCCCAATGATTTATGCCCTATTTAGAGGAAGGTCAGTTTGATTTATTGAAATGCCTGGATTTTAGGATATGTTAAAGTGATTTTTAAAAATTTCTTTCAATTTGCGTGACCACATGGGTAGAAATTATTTCAAATTTCTTGCCCTCTTAAGGAAGGGGGAGGAGAGGAAAGGAGAGAGGGAGAGAATTTGGAACTCCAAATTTTCAAAAGCAATGTTAAATTTTTATTTGCACGTAATTGAGAAAAACAAAAGTTAAATGTTTCAGAATTGCTTTCAAGTAGCACTATTGCCAAGAAAGATTTCTGTTTTTGTCTCTGGAAACCTATGACTACCTTAAAAAGGATCAATCAGCAACATCTATTAAACCTTGAGAATTCAAAGACCAAAGTGAAATTATCCAAGTCCACAAGTAGTTTATATTCTAAATTTGGAGATTATGTCTACGTATACAAGTATAGACAGAATGTAGACAAAATGAATTGGTGTAGTTTTGTCACACTAGGAGCTGGGGGTGGGAGAGGAGGGGAACCTGAAAAACTTCGTGAAGTAGGAATCTTTCAAGTGAGCTAGGGGCTCAGTGGATAGAATGCTGAGCCAGGAGTTAGGAGGACTCTTTCCTGATTTCAAATCTGGCCTCTAACAGTTACTATCTGTGTGACCCTGGGCAAGTCACTTAACCCTATTTGCCTCAGTTTCTTCAGCTGTAAAATGAGCTAGAGAAGGAAATGGGAAATTGCTCTAATATCTTTTCCAAGAGAACCCCAAATGGGGTCATGAAGAGTCAGATGAGACTGAAAGGACCAAACAACAAAATTCTTGAGTATCAATCTTTACATACGAAGAGCTTTCAAAGTCTTGACAAGGAAAGGGGCTACTCCAAATAAGTCCTGTTTAGACTTGTCTCTGAAAATGAAGTGCAGTATTCCTTTTGGGGCTGTGGTGCCTTGGTAATATGATTAGACTGCCAGAGAATTAATAATGTTCTCTGATCAAGATCCCATAAGTTTACGACTATATATGTTCCCAACATGTTTACATTAAGAGTATGCCTTTAAAAAAGATGGGCAAATAGAGAGATTGAACTACCATTAAAACCCATTATATTTTTAGAATAAAAAATTGCAGCTTATTTTATAATCCAGTTAAGGACATATGCTGGCATAGGATAGTGACATTCCAGTCCAGGAAATGGTTATTGTGTTCACCATTAGACGATGGGGGAGGGTATCCCTTTCCCTCAGTACTACTTTTGAAAGGGGGAGATTTCTCCCAGTAAAATCCAGCACTGCAGAAGATAGAATATGGATTTTGGAGTCAAAGAGCATGGCTTTGATATCTGCTGTTGCCACTTAACTAAATGTATGATGTTGCACCAGCCATTTCCCATCCCTGGGCTTTAGTCTTTTCATCTGATAGGTAAGAGTGGGATTGAACTAGCTGAGCTCTTAGGTTGCTTCCATTTCTCTATAGAGCTTAAAGGAATTTGATCTTATACCAGAGATGGAGTTGAAGTATGCTGTAAATCTAATTTCACATGAATAGCACAGTTCAGTTTAAACACCTTTCTGTCATTAACACTACAGTTATGATTTAGGCTTCAAAATACTTGATCTCTTCTAGGCATCAACTGTCTTCTGTCTTGACCTTTTAGTTTACTATCGTTCAAAGTGAGTTCATTCATGGAATACTAGGTGGATCTACTAGCTGAATGTACAGAGATACTTTTTGGGATTCTGAAGGAATTAGAGTATTTCTATCTGGACCCCAGGTTCAACCTCTTGGTTTTTAATTGAAACATTAATTATTTTTACTTGAAACATTAATTGACATTAGGAACACCTCACTCATCAATTTGGGTATGTTACCATGTGTAAGGACTCAAAAGACTTCTAATTCTTGAAAAAAAACATATTGAATGTTGACTTTCTTACACTTTCACTTTGGCATTTTCCATGCTGCTCCCCATGCACCTCAATGCTTTTTGTTTCTGCTTTCTCCCCACTTTCTTACCACTGTGCCCCCATTTTTTCAAAGCTCTGTACTGTTCTGTTTCTTCTTTTAACTGATGCAGAGTGGAGTGAGCAGAACCAGGAGATATTGTACATAGTAACAGCAATAGTGTGCGCTGACCAACTTGAATAGACTTAGCTCTTCATAGCAATATGGTGATCTATGACAATTCCAAAAGACTCATGATGGAAAGTGTTATCCACATCCAGAGAAAGAACTATGGAGTCTGAATGAAGTTTAAAGCATGCTGTTTTCTCTTTTTTTGTTTTTTCTTTCTTATGATTTTCCTCTTTTGTTCTGATTCTTCTTTCACGACATGTCTAATGTGGAAATATGTTTAATTTTGATTGTACATGGATAAACCTATATTAGATTGCTTGCTGTCTTTGGGTAGGGGGACAGAAGGAGAAAAAAAAATTAGAAGTCAAAATCTCATAAAAGTGAATGTCGAAAACCATCTTTGCATGTAATTGGAAAAAATAAAATACTATTAAGTGGGAAAAATAATTTTCTTTTGTAACATCCCCTTTTTGATCTCATATTCTTATTTGCATTAAAAATCCTTAATGATTTCTAGTAACTTTAAAAAATTCTAAATGTCTCATGCAGTGTGGAGTAAAGAACTCTGGACTTGGAGGCTAGGATTGTGACTGTGTGTAGAGAGAAAGTATACTTTACAAAATATCTCATGAAGGCTAAAACAATAAGATTTGACAACAGTCTGGAACAGTGAAGATTTGAGGATGTCACCAAGGTTGTTAACCTGAGTGAGTGGAAGGATAGTGGTTCCTTCGACAGTAATAGCGGAGTTCAGAATAGGGGAGGTTTTGTGGGGATGGGAATGCCTAATGAGTTTGGAGTTAATGAGTTTTAGACATGTTGAGTTTTAGACTCTTATGGAACACTAACTTCAAGGTGTTCAAAAATTTAAGATATCCACAACCAGTTGGTGATATAAGAGTAGAGCTCAGAGCTAGGGCTGGATCTATAGATCCATGTGCATAGAGATGATAATTGAACCCCTGGGATCTCATGAGATGAATAAATGAGAGAGCATAGAAGGAGAAGAGAACAGAGGTCATGACAGAGCCTTGGAAGACAGACATGGTTAGTCAGTCATTGTGACATTGAGATTTCAGGACCCACAAGAATGTAGGATTGCACACTGTTGTCAGTTATAAGTTGATGTTGTTAACTTCATTTTCACTACAATAAAGCATCCATTAATGCACACATGAAAGAAGAATCATTTCAGGGTCACACAAAATTGAGAAAAGGATTAAAATCCTCTGGGAACGCTGGTAAACCTGAGCCAAGTAAATCATAAATTTTGATGGGATTATATTTAGACCCTAGAGTGAGGACCCTGAAGAGGAATGGAAATAGAAAAGGCAAGTCCCAGTAATGCATGTACAAATGGCTGAAAAGAAAATAAAGAAAAATAATGTCTGTGAAGTTACTCAAACTGATAACTCAGGGTTTGGAGCCCCATGTGGTACCTTACATAGACATAGTACCCAAGTTGCTATTCAGTCACATTCCCTTAGTGCTCAAGTAAGCTAAATGTTCTCATCAGCGGCATATATACTATAGAAAAATTATATAATTTCTCATCTGACAAAGACAAGTGCCACCACCTTCTCGAACTGGAGGGTGAGACACAAGTCATGGCTTTCCATTCTCCTTAATGAACCATAGGCTGTTATGAGCATGCTGATCTTATATTTGTACTCTAATTAGAAATGGTAACTTTCATAATTTCTTGTGTTTACTGTCTTCTTTCTAAGGAATGGAGATGAAGAACCCCCAAAGCTGTATTTTCCAAATTCGGTAAGCTTTATTTGTAGCTATTTTTCATCAGCTACTAATATTAACAGTCTGACCAGCTCAGGCCAATTCTGTGGACCCTCCTTTCCACTTTAATCCTCACACTTAAAGGCAGATTAGTGGGGTGCTAGCCAGGAGTCCACGGTGGGGTCTGGTGGTGAATACAGGGTAAAGACACAATTCCTTGCAGCCAACATCAAATAGGTAGAGTGTAAGGCAAGGCACAGGCTCACTCATACAATAAGGGAAATGGTAATAAACATTGCAGAAGGAGGCATCTTGGGTGCATTTGGGTCTGAACAATCATAGAGACTACAAAACTGTATATTGCTCCTACTGTGCAATAGCTCGTCTTATGTTGGCTGAGGCATTTCCCATCTGGACTTCTCCATCATGTCCCCTCAATGGGTACCTCTCCTGCTCATCTTCAGTTTCCTTTCCTCATCCCCCATTAGACTGTAAGATCCTTGAGATCAGGGACTGTTTTTTCTTTTCTCTACTTTTCTATTTTGTCTCTATTTTTCTATTTTTTCTCTTCTTTTTTCTGCTCTTCTTTTCTTTTCTTTCCTCTTCTTTTTTGTGTTTAGCATTTTACACAGTATCTGATACATAGAAAGAATTTACTCAGTGTTTACCAACCACCTGATAAGGGGCCAGGACAGATAACTAGTTCAAGAGTCGTCTTCAACCTTGGTTCTTCTTGACTAGGCTAGCTCCCTTCTAGGAGGGTAGCAGCTAATGAGAAAGCATCTCTGAAGTATTGCCTATATGGTCCCTCTTCTGCTTCCATCCTTCAATTTTCCTGATGTCTTTATGTGTGAAAATCAGCTCTGCCCCTTGTGATTATGTGCTGGATATGGCTTTGAGTTTGACAGAGTGTCTTTACTTCCAGACAGATTTCTGTGTGCCAGAACATCTTGATGGTTTACCTGTTGCCAACTAGGATAGAGAATTACCTCTTTGATGTTCACACTCCTTATCAAAATTGAAATTAAGACCCCTTTTCTCATAATGGAAATGAGGAAAATCAGTGTTCTTTTCAGTTTGGCTAAGATGATTTAAGACTTTTCAGAAGGAATTTTGTGAGAAAACTATACACCCCCCTTTTTCTCCTCACTAGCATTGCACTGAATATGAACACATAGAGGATTACATTAAATTTAAGAAATTTAACAGTTGCTTGGTGGAAGAAGTACTCAAAAAGGCATCAGGTTTCAGTTCCAATTATATTGGAGGAAAATCATCCTCTCATTTGGGGGCTCAATTTTTGCATCTGAGAAATGAGAGCCAAACTGGAAAATCTCTAAGGTCATTTCTAGCTCTAATTATCTGTAATCGAGGAGCATTAGAGTCAAAGAAGAGGAATTTTGGTTTTTGAGGTCTTAGATGGGAGTAAGGTGGATAGGCAAAAAAAATATGATTTGAGTCTATTTTGATTTCTGAATTACTGTCTTTGTATTTAGTAATACTAATTGAGAAGCAAGATGGTGTGACGGATGGCAAGCTGGTTGTGGAGTTAGGAAGACTTGAGTTCATATCTTGCAACATTTGCTACATGACTCTGAACAAGTCGCTTACATTCTCATTGTACCAGATTATCCCTCTAGAGCTATAAACTATAGGGCAGGTACAGATTTGCATTGGTGGAAAGAGCTACTCCCCTGGGAGTTCCCAAATTAATGAAACTACAGATCTAACCTCCATCCTTTACTCCCCCCCAAAAGAAGTTTTACATACCCTTTCTACTTAGAATTGGTTAGGGTCTTCAGTTCCTCATTGTTCAGTGTTCTGGTTTCATTTCTCATTCTACACATGGTAAGAATATGAAATGGAATACTTTCACCATCACTCAGCCAGATGTGAGATCACTCTGTATTTTATCCTTCTGATTCTTTTTTCCTTCCTATGTCTTGTCCTCTCCTCTCTTCCCCAAAAGCAATCAGTATGACTTTAAGCCTTCATATTTCAGCATCTTTTCCCACTTCTCTCACAGAGAGGAGATGATTATAGTGGAGAGCTTGCCTTAGAATTATCAGGCTTTGCCACTTACTAATTATTTAAGCATGGGCAAGCTCTTACCTGCATTGAGCATTGAATTTATCATTTGTTAATTATGGATTATAATAAATACGGATTATAATTATGGAATATAATATATACATATATGTAATTACACCACCTATCTCATGCAGTTGCAGTAAAGATTTATATAAAATGTTATGTAAAATATGTGATTAATATTTCTATCTCTGTATATTTTAGTGGTTGTGGAATAAGTGACTAAAGAGTTAAGTTATTGTACAGTCAGAGTAGGTTTACTATTTTAAAGCTCTAACTCAGAGCACCTTATGACATAGCATGGCTATTAACTTCTCATGTTTCTTTAATTGAGTGGCAGAGGAGAGATTGTGTCAACCCTGTTCCTTTCTGTTTTGTAAATTACAATGGCCTTAGGGCTGCATTATTTTATACACTGTCTTATTCTGCAAGGAGTTAGTCTAAACTGGGCAGAATTCGGAGCAAATCACTTAGTAGCAATGCTAGACTGCTTGAGTCAGTTTCTTCTGGGAATAAAAACACACTTAAATGGGGGGTTTGCCACTAGAATAGAACAGCAGCCATAGTAGCTTATGAGAGTGTGAATGGTAGTTCTGAAGTACATTCAAGGGCTTGGGATGGAATTTCTGAATTTGACTACCATTTTTGCCTACTTAAGCCAGGATATCTGACATTGTGCAGGCTTGATCATTGCTTTGAAGGACAGTGAGGACATTGGTGCTGGGGACTTTGTAGTTTTCAGAAAAAAACTGGGCCCTTTCATACAAGTGACAGTGGTAAGTGGAGATAACTCTTGAGATCTTGGTTCAAGACCTAGCCCGTTCCTAGGCCGGAGGTATCAAACATGTAGCCCACTGGCTGCATTTGGCCCACAATACTCCTGAGAGCAACATGAACCAGATTAAAATGTAATTGGGAAATATTTAACAAAATAAATTAAATGAAAATAAATACAACACAGATAATACTAATATGTGTTTTTCTAAGTCAACAGGTGGCCCTTACAAATCTTCATGCAAGGTTCAGTGGCCTCTGTTTCTATTATAGCTTGACCCCACTGCCCTGGCTTACTCCTGGGCTCTGATGTGATTCCTGCTTTGAAACCTCCTTCTACTACTTCTGGCTCTGTAGATCCATGATTTTACCAGTTCTTAATGGTTGATAATGTATTAACAATGCAATTGAAAAACATTTATAAACGCACTGCCTTAGAGGGTATGTCTGCACTATGTTTTCAATAGATTGTTGTAGGATTAGTATTTTGACCTTGAATGTTGAATCCCCTTAGCTCTACTCCTCCCATTTTAACTAACATTCTCATGTTGATGGCAACCATTGCCACTCCAGGGAAATGGCAATAATTCAATTATTAAAGCAATAGGCATGCTGAGAGCAGCCAAATGGAAAAGTGTTCAACTTGAAATTTTGAGACACCATATTTTCTGGGTGAAGGTTGAGTGTGTTGGAAATATGACAGTAAAGATGATCAAATAGTGTTTTTCAACTATTTCAAAAGGAGATGTATTTTTAATTTAATAAACAATGATATAGTATTTTATAATATATTTTTATTAAAACAATTATTTATGTTGGACAAGCTTTTCTGTTTTTAATTTTGAGTACTAAATTTTCTTTCTCCCTCTCACTCCTAACACATTCACTGAGGTGAGCAAAATTGTATTAATTATACCTGTGAAATAATGCAAAATATGTTTCCATCATTCCATATTATTTGCATTATTCCATATCTCCATTATTCCAATTTTTTATATTAACCATAGCATAAATGAAAAAACATAAAGTAAGAAATTTGTAATTCAATTTGCACTCAGAGTCCATCAGTTCTCTCTCTGAAGGTGGATAGTATTTTTTCATCGTGAAGTCTTTGGAACTGTCTTGAATCATTGTATTGAAAAGAGTAGCCAAGTCTTTCAAAGGTGATCATCATCACAACATTGTTGTTATTGTGCACAATGATCTCCCACTTCTTCTCACTTCATTTTGCAACAATTCATACAGACCTTCCCATGGTTTTTTCTGAACCCCTCCCTTATTTCTTGTAGCACAATAATATTCCATAATAATCATGTGTGACGACTTCTTCAGTCAATACTTATCAATTGATAAGTATCCCTTCAGTTTCCAATTCTTTACCATCACAAAAAGAGCTACTATAAATATTTTTGTACATGTAGGCCTTTGTCCCTTTTCTTTGATTTCTTTGGGGGTACAGACTGTAGTAGTAGTATTGCTGGGTCAAAGGTTATGCATAGTTTTATAGCCTTTTGGCATAATTTAGAATTGTTCTCCGGAATATTTAGACTACTTCATAGCTGCACCAATAGTTTATTATTTTCCCTCAACCCCTCCAGCATTTGTCATTTCTGACAGGTGTGAGGTGGTACCCCAGAGTTGTTTTAATTTGTATTTTTCTAATAAACAGTAATTTAAAGTACTTTTTAAATATGACTATAGATAGCTTTAATTTCTTCTTCTGAAAACTGCTTATTTATAACCTTTGACCATTTATTCATTGGGGAATGGCTCTTATTTTCATAAATTTGACTCAATTCCCCATATATTTGAGAAATGAGGATTTTATCAGAAAAACGTACTATAAAAATGTTTGATATTATTTCATTATCTATGGTACCTCTTAGCAAAATGTAGTTTCCCTAATTATCTCCTTTAATTAGGTCTATTTTTGCTTTTGCGTTGTCTCAGAGGAATTATAAGAATGAAAATATGTTAAGCAATAGAATGAATGAATGAATGAATGAATGAAGACTCCTACTGGGAATGAGATATTTCAGAGAGAGAAAGACACACACACACACACACACACACAGAGACAGAGACAGAGAGAGAGAGAGAGAGAGAGAGGAGAGAGAGAGAGACAGAGAGACAGAGAGAGAGAGAGAGAGAGAGAGAGAGAGGGAGAGAGAGAGAGAGAGAGAGAGAGGGAAGGAGGGAGAGAGAGAGAGCAAGACAGAGACAGAGACAGAGATAGACACAGAGAGAGAAACAGAGTCCCAAATCTTATCTATAAAGGAATTCTCAGTCTCTAGTGTGATAAGCTGGGGATAGGAACCTATTCATAGTTCCGACTCCTGTATGTGACAACTTCTTCCTTTAGAGTCCTCTCCCTGATGACAATCTCAAACCAAATGATTACTTTCTCAAAACTGGAATCCAGAAGACCAGGATCTCCCTTCTCCCAAGTTGTCTCCAAGTCTACCCCTTGTACAGGCACAGAACATTGGGTAATCAATCTCCGTCAAGGAAGAAATACTTATGGAAGTGGGTTTTGAGGCTCTGGTTACATTGGCAAACTGTTTTGCAAACCTGAAAGCACTATTTAAATGTTTGCTGTTTTTATATCCTATGTCAAGGAAACTGTGGTATCATGGGGGAAAAAGAATAAGTTTTAAGCCTGAAGACCTCAGTTATAATAACAATAATTTTTATAGCAACAGCAATAATGACAGAGGTCAATTTAGAAACTTACCTTCTACAAAAGGCCTTTTCCTGTTTTTCCTGCCTCTTTCATTGCCCCTACCAAAATGTTATTTTATATTTACTTTTTATTTTGCATTTGTTTTTCTGTCTACAAGTTATTTCCCCCCTTCTAGAATGTAAGCTCCTTGAGATCAGGGAGTGATTTGGTTGTTTTGTCATTTGCATTCCCAGTGACTAGCAAAGTGACTGGCACAAAATAAGTGCTGAATGAGTAAATAATCTGACAACTGATTAAGAAATTAGTCTAATGCTAGTAACCATTCTTTTCTTGCTCTTAAAGTAAAATCATTTTCATTCATTGTGGTGTTATTTGTATCTCACCATGTCTAGTATTTCTCTTCTTGAACAAAGTATTCATGATATATAGAAGTGTTTTTTCTCTTGTTCAGGGCATCTTAAACTTTTTCCACTCATGACCCCTGTTTGTGTTTCCACAGCATTTCTTGGTGTTGTATGGTGTGACTGCATGCACTGTGTGAAGTGTGCATGCTGCGTGTTCAGAACGAAGTGTGCAGTGAAGTTGCTTGATGCAACATGGGCAAGCGATGTCAGAAACACCTTAAATTCATTACACATTTGATTTTTAATTATTTTTTGGTTGTTGTAAGTTCAGAAACATTTACCGTTGCCAAATTTTTCACAACCTTATATGGGGGTGTGACCCACAGGTTAGGAAGTACTGGATGGTAGTTCTCAAACCTCTCTAATTCAGGCTCTCTTAATTTTCTACTTCCAATATATGTTTTTTCCAATGTATTTTTTATCTTTCTCCCCCTTGCAACTTATCAATTATTCAAATATACTTTGGTTTGATTTGAATGGTCTTATCAAGTTCCTTGGGCACCTTGGTGGCACAGTGGATAAAATGCCAGGCCTGGAATCAGGAAGCAAGTTTGAATGTGACCCCAGACACTTACTAGCTGTGTGACTCTCAGTTCTTCATCTCTCAAATGAGCTGGAGAAGGAAATGGAAAACTACTGCAGTGTCTTTGCCAGGAAAACCCCAAATGGGGTCAAGAAGACTTGGACATGACTGGAAACAACTCAACAAAAACAAAATCAAATTCTTCATAGAATCCCTCTACCTACTCATCCTATACAACAGATGTTGGCCTGAAGCTGCAATTATCTTTGTGGAGTAGGAGAAGCAAGGTCCTACCTCTCCCCCAGAGCAATGAGGCCCTATCCCTTCTCCCATATATGCTGAGCAGGCAAACTTACCACTCAGTAGCCCACCCTATCACCAATGACCTTGTGGTCTAGGGACTCTTAGCCCACCCTATCACCAGCAACCTTGGGGCCAAGGGATTTTCCCAAGACCCTGTAAGCACAATGAGACTTCTCACTGCCCAATAGTAACTTATGAATATGATAATGAAGGGACTCTCAAGAGTGAAAGTATAGCTGTTCCACCACAGCCACTGGAGAAAATCCAGTAAGCCAAGGGCAAGTCTTCTTTTGCTTGCACAGCACCAAGATTTTGTCATAGCAAATTTCTATATGTCACTCCCCACTCAGCTCCAATATAAGCAAGTCCACATGCCCCTTCCACCCAACCAACCAGCTTCCTGACACTGCTTGGTTCAGTTTACTTTTGCAACAATAAAGTTTCACCCATTGAGAAATAATTTTTACCCTTCGAACTCGCTCTCCCACTGCATTTGTAGAGGTCTCTTTGTGTCTGCTTGTCATGAGCTTAATAATATTAGATGACAATACCTTGGAAGGATGCTTCCCATTCTGTTTGGATGCATCAATTATATCAACTCCATTGTATGCATTCCCCAAGGAGAATTTGTGAGCCATCCTTCTATTTACCTTTAACTTCCTTTCATCCTCTGGTTTCATTCATAGATAAAATGCCAAGGTTAGTATGCTTCAGCTACTCTAGTAGGGTGTCGACTCATTAATCACTGGATCACAATCTCTCATTTAGAATACCAACAGATAAATTAATGTCTATAGTTTAAAAACCATGTGATTCTTAGGATTTTCTTTATGCATCTAAGTGGCGTACTAAATAGAGTGTCAGACCTAGGGTTAGGAAGATGAGTTAAAAATCTGATCTCAGAAAATTTACTAATTCTGTGACTTTGGGTAAGTCACTTAAACCTCTGTCTGCCTCAGTTTCCTTCACTATAAAATGGGGATAAAAATAGCACCTACCTCTCAGGGTTGTTGTTACTCTTCTTTGCCTTTGTTGCTTTGTCTGGTTTCATCTCCAGAGAACAAGATGCCCCATCTAGGACAAGCTCATCACCTCTATTCTCATCACCACATTGTTGACTCAAGCCTTGGCTGACGCCACTTCCCTCAGCTTTCTTTTTCTCTGATTGGACAGTGGGAGGGTGGGGTAAAGAATTCCTCCCAATGTCTTTGCTTTTAGAGGGTAGAAACTGGAGTTTAGCTCACTCTACTGTGCATTTGCTGCTCTGCCTGGCTTCAACTCCATGAGACAAGACACTCCAGGCTGGGTACTTTTGACCTTTCCACTGCTCTGACACTTTCCTGCCTCCTCTTGTGTGTTTTCTCCCCTCATAAGATTGTGAGTACTTTGAGGGCAGGTGCTGTCTTTCTTATTATTAATTGTATCTCAGCACTTAGCACAGTGCCTAGCGTGTAGTAGGCGCTTAATAAATGTTTATCAGGTTGGGTTGGATAAAATGACGATATTTGTAAAGAGCTTAGCACATTGCCTGGGACATAGTAGGCATTTATTAAATCCTTAGTCCTGTCTATTGTGTCTTTCCTTCCCTTTATCATCAGAATCTCACTATCATTGTGGAAGGGAATTGCAGCACCTATTTAGGACTGATGTTCATTTGTATTTTTTTTCCATTGGTTGTCCTAGAAAAATATTTAATTGCTAAGTGTCCAAACTATCAGGACTGAGTACCTCCATACTTAGTTAAGCCAGTACTTAGAAAACAGACTGCCTGTTAACAGTAACGTTCTCAAATTCTTTCCAGGATCACAGAGCTTGGCAAAGGATTCAAGCAATCTTCATTACCTTTATACCATGAGTTGCCCAGCAGTAGTGGTAGCAATAACAACAACAGTCACCACCACCACCACCACCACCACCACCATCACCAATTTACATGTTTTAAAGTTCAAAAGTACTTTCATATCATTTTCTCATCTGATCCTCATAAAAACCCTGTGAAAGTTCTTTATTATCCTAATTTAACAAATGACTGACAAGAGGCTCATACAGGTAAAATAATTTGCTGAAGTTATTCATTGCTCCAAAGTGCACACTGCTTCATGTAGGGATACATGTCCATTACAGCCTATGCTATACCAGCTTAGTTCAGAGAATCTCCTCTATGAGGATTCTGAGATGGTGGAGGTCAGATTTCCAAAGACCCCAAACCATATAGATTCCTGTCTTCATACAGTAATATTTTCCTTTAAGTTATTATTTAAATGAGTAATTATTGAACCATATGTTTAATAAATTAAGGTGATCTTAATTGGAAATCGCATCATTGATTTCATTTCTCAATAAACTTAAATGAGCAAAAATGGACAGACAGCCTTTTTAACAATCTTGTTCATCATCTGACAGAGGCATTAATGAAACCTGACAGGAGGACAATTTACAGATGCTTGGTGTACTAGTTCCATATTGACTTTCTTTGTACTGGAAACTTGGATTTAATTTTAACAGGTCAGAAATTTTGAAAATCATCTGGAATTTACTTTAATAGTACTGCTCATCATGAATTAGACAGGTGTTCATAGGATTGTCCCTTTTGCTTTCAGACATGCTCCATACTCATTTAGTCATTAAGCATTAGTTAATGAACAGTTTAAGTTACATTCAATTCTACTCTACTTACCAAGAATAGACTTTCAGACTTAATATAATCTGACTTAGCATGACCTTTCCATTCTCACTAGTGACACTTATGATATCAAGCCTCTCTTTTTTATATATTGCAAGAGAGTAAATGTATTATGCTCTCAAAAGAAATCTGTCCTGCCTTAGATATTAAGTTAGAAACACATTTTCTCCTCCTACAGAAAACCGTTGAACATGAGGATAAAAGATGGTGCCCTAATTTTGTGGAACAACCTTGGGAGTGAAGGTCAGAATCAATCAATGTTTCAAATTCTTGTCCTTCCTACACATTCTTCTACCTATGAGGCTTTATAGTACTACTGCTAGATTAATTTTCTCAAAGTACTGCTATGTTTATTTCACTTGTCTGGTCCCAAATATTCTCACTACTTTTTGAATAAGGTCTAAGCTTGTTACTCTGACATTCAAGGCCCTTCACAATCTGTTTCTAGACTACTTGTCCAGTATTATTGCTTTTTACTCTACTCCAGAAAATTCATTCTTGGCCACTATTCACTGTTACTCTGTGAAGAGACAGGAATAATCAAGGGTTTGGACCAGAAATTTGTAAATCAAAGCAAGTTTTATTGAGTTTGCCACTGAGGGTGGCTCTCCTGCTTAGCTAGTGTCACACAGTTCAGAGAGGGAACAATGTTTATTATACTGTCAGAGAGGAATGGGAGATGAGGTATCTGTTTCTAGAACTCTGGGACAGATCTTGCTTCATACATATTTTTTTCACAGAACCCAGGATATTATGGTTAAGCTAGCTTTCAAAATTGGGGTGTAAATAGAACATGCAGAGACTTTATTCCAGTCTGCTTGCAATTTCAAGCAAGGAGGGTATTAGAGAGCTTTAGGGGGAGGGAGCATTAGCAGGTGACAGGATGGTAGGGTCAGGACCCAGGACTCTAATATGCAATGTTCATTCCTTTTATCTTACACCAGAATATCCTCTCACTCTGCCTGTTAAAGTTGTATTCAATATTTAAAATTCTATCCAAATGTTACTTTTCCATGAAGCCTTCCCTGATCCCTTCTTTTAGACATGTCTTCTTCATTCTTAGAACTCTCATAATACTCTTTTTGTCTCATGCATTTGTATGTATACATAGGGTTACATTAGAATATCATATGTGCATGTGTACATATGTGTGTATATTCACACAATATATGAGCTCCCTTAATAGATTGCAAAATCTTTGAGAGGAGTAGTGACTGCAAAGTACTTAGAAATAAAAATTAAAAAATAACAAGCAAAAAAAAATCCCAACCCAAAGCAACTAAAGCAATAAACCATGGGAGAGTTTGTTGACCTTGAATCAACTGACCAATCAAGAAACATTTATTAAGTACCTACCATTTCTCTGGCAGTGTGCTAGGGACCCAGCATATAAAGATAAAACAAACCCTTGTCTTCATGGAACTTATATTTTTTTTTTTATTTTTAAAGAAGTTTATTTATTGATGCCTTGATTTTATAGCCCTATTTCTGAATATTTGCTTCCGCTTTCACTTACCCATCGAGTAATCCTAAGAAAAAAAGAAGGGAACAGAGCCAAGATGGCAGCTGGAAAGCAAGGACTTGCATGGACTCTCCCCCAGGTCCTGCCAAAGACCTATAAAAATGGCTCTGAACAAATTCTAGAGCTGCAGAACCCACGAAATAACAGACAGGAGCAAGGCTCCAGCCCAGGAAAGCCTGGATGGTTGTGGGGAAGGGTCTATCACATGGAGCTGGGAGCAGAGTGGAGCAGAGCCAGTATGGGCTGTGCCAGGACCAACCAGACAGGGAGCCAGGCAGAACAGGCCATAGGGCCCTGAATCATTGAGCTGTGGCAGTTACCAGACTTCTCAACCCACAAACGCAAAGACAACAGAGAAGGTTAGTGGGTAGAACTGCTAGAACAGAGTGAAAGGAGTGTGTGGGCATGGAAGTGGTGCAACTCTGGGGCTGCTTCCAGCTGCTGTTGCTTCTGGCCCCAGGCCCACCTGGTGGGAGGAATTAAGTGGTGGATCAGAGCAGGAATGCAGAGCCTGCTTGGATCTGAGTCATGGTCCAGGTTGGCAGTTCTTGGGGGAGGAGGAGTGCTGGTGTGGCAGTGCTTGCTGTGTAGAAGTAGCTCTGAAAAAAGCAGCACAAGGCCCCTAAAGCTTGGGACAAAGTACTCTCTACTCTACAAGCAGTCATACCTTTACAAAAAGCTCAAGGGTCAAGTAGTTGGCTGGGAACGTGAACAGGCAGTTAAAATGGACCCAGATTCAGAATCAGACTTTGGAATCTTTTTTTGGTGACAAAGAAGACCAAAACATACACCCAGAAGAAGTCAACAAAGTCAAATAGCCTACATCCAAAGCCTCTAAGAAAAACATGAACTGGTCTCAGGCCATGGAAGAGCTCAAAAGGGATCTGGAAAAGCAATTAAGAGAATTAGAGGAAAAATTGGGAAGAGAAATGAGAGTGATGTGCAAAAACCATGAAAAACAAGTCAATGACTTGTTAAAGGAGACCCAGAAAAATACTGAAGAAAATAACACCTTAAAAATACACTAACTCAAATGGCAAAAGAGCTCCAAAAAGCCAACGAGGAGAAGAATGCCTTGAAAGGCAGAATTAGCCAAATGGAAAAGGAGGTCCACAAGATCACTGAAGAAAATGCCACCTTAAAAATGAGATTGGAGCAAGTAGAAGCTAGTGATTTTATGAGAAATCAAAATATTATAAAATAGAACCAAAGGAATGAAAAAATGGAAGACAATGTGAAATATCTCATTGGAAAAACCACTGACCTGGAGAATAGATTCAGGAGAGATAATTTAAAAATTATTGGACTACCTGAAAGCCATGATCAAAAAAACAGCTTAGATATCATCTTTCAAGAAATTATCAAGGAGAACTGCCCTGATATTCTATGGCCAGAGGGTAAAACAGAAATTGAAAGAATCCACTGATCACCTCCTTAAAAAGATCCCCAAGAGAAAACTCGTAGGAATATTTTTGCCAAACTCCAGAGCTCCCAGATCAAGGAGAAAATACTGCAAGCAGCCAGAAAGAAACGATTTGAGTATTGTGGAAACAGAATCAGGATAATATGAGATCTGGCAGCTTCTACATTAAGAGATCGAAGGGCTTGGAATATGATATTCCAGAGGTCAATGGAACTAGGATTAAAACCAAGAATCACCTACCCAGCAAAACTGAGTATCATGCTCCAAGGCAAAATATGTATTTTCAATAAAATAGAGAACTTTCAAGCTTTCTCAGTGAAAAGACCAGAGCTGTATAGAAAATTTGACTTTCAAACACAAGAATCAACAGAAGCATGAAAGGTAAACAAAAAAGAGAAATCATAAGGGACTTACTAAAGTTGAACTGTTTTGTTTACATTCCTGCATGGAAAGATGATGTGTATAATTCATGAGACCTCAGTATTAGGGTAGCTGAAAGGACTATACAGACACACACACACACACACACACACACACACACACACATATATATATATATATATATAAATATATATAAATTGAAATTCCATATTGTTGTCAGTTTCATTTCTATTGTCTATTTCCCAGTTTCTATTTTGAGTTACTTGGTTAAATAAATAGTTCAGGATTGAGTAGTCCATATCTCATATTCAATACAATTATCCATTTTTGCTCTTTACTAATTTTGATCTTTTCTCTGACAAGTCAGTTGTTTGTGTGCACATGATTGACAATACACATGCATACATATATATGTACGTATGTATGTATATATATATATATATATATATATATATATATATATATATATATATATATACATGTATGCAATTCAAATGGGTCTGCATGAGTATTTGGAAATTCTGTTTTCTATCAGAAAGGGGAAGACAGAAAAGAAAAGGACTTAAACTAAGTCAAGATGTTGCTATCAGGAAGTAGGTTTAGTGATACTATCACCAAGAAATCTGCTTTTGTTTAAGTTTCAAGTTTCCAAGTTGTCTTTATCATTCTGGTAGTCAAAGATATCTTCCTTTCCATCACTTTAGGGACTTATAGTTCAGTTGAGAGTATGTTTTTTCCACCTTTTCTTGCTAGCCAATAGAGTGTGCTCATCTCTTTTTTGTTAGACGAAAGGAAATTTCTTTTTGAAAAATTCATGTGAAAATATGTTTTCTGAAGTTTACTAGTGGGAGGAGGTGTCATTTTTTTAACTGAGGAATTATATAACACAATGACTTTGCCTGAGTACCTCATTCTCAAAGCCCTATGATAGAAGAAAGAGCACTGCTTATGAATCATCACATCACATTTCCTGTAACATAAAGCAACAAACAATGTCATAGATAGGGTAATTTTTTTTGTTAACACCTTAAAAAATGACTATGTACCAATAAATCTAGAAAATGGAAAAAAGTCAAATGTTTCTGAACTTCCTCTATGCTTCAGCATGCGCATTTACTTCACTGATTCTTAAAGTGAAAAAGTCTTTCCTTCAGGAAGAAGGAAAAGAATGTTACAGGGCAAACTTTTGTTCAAACCATCTTTTTGTATTACTTTGCTATGGTGTTCTAATGTAACCCTCTATACCCTCTCAGAACTAGGCATACACTCACAACATATAGGTTTGTGATATAAATTATAAACAATGGGGAGGAATTTTGCACATATCCAATATATTGATAACTATGAATTTTTGAATGTCCTTCTATATTCTCCTTGTGTTACTGCCCTGCTTCAGAAAGACAAGTAACATCTGTCTAGTAACTTCATTCCTTCTGCTTGTTTAGATGAAGTCAGGAATGAAACAAACAAACACAAAATTACTCTCGCTTAGTCAGTAATTGATAAGAAGCTGCCTCCTTCTAAGGTGCTAGAAGACTTCGAAGGAAATCTGGCTGTTTTCCATTTCATTGGAAATTCTGCATGGATACTCCCAAATCATTGTATTCTGGGGTATCTAATAGCATTTTTGGTCTATTCTGATGGCAAGGTCATCTTTTCCTTACTGTTTGCTGAAGGCTGCCTTCTTGCAACTGTATTCCTTATTCTGACCCTGATAGATGTTGAAATAACATTTCTCTTAACACATGGACAGACATAAGGAAATTTCTGAGGAATGTGTCAATGGTAGTGTCAGGCACAGATTTATTTTTTTTAAAAGAGAGAAAGAAAGCTTGGTAGAAAGTTGAAGCAGCTAACGAAAAACATGTACCCTGGGAGAAAACATAAATGGCAGAAAACAGTGGAAAAGGCCGGACATATCATGCCAAAAGATAAGAGTAGAAGGCTTTGAAGTTGTTGAAGAACTAAGGATGCCACCGCCTGTTTCCTCTCTGCTTGGGTGGCTCACAATGGCAAAGTCCTGTACCCTCTCCCCTGAGCTACATGTCCTTGAAAGAAACACACAACTCTTTGTTGGTTTCTAGGTGTTTTTTTTCTGTGAGAGACAATATAGAAATAGGGTATAACTATCAAATAAAAGAAAGTTTTAAAGTTTCAAGAAATCTAAAAAAATATTCTCAATAAAAGTTTGCTCTGGTATTCTTAGAGAGGTAAAAAGGATGTAGCCCTGATCTTTCCTTTCTCCTCTTTTCAGTTGGATCTTCATCTTTGATTAAGATCCCTACCTACAGCTTTTATTCACTTTCAATCTCTAGGACAGCAATACTAGGTACCCTTCCCTTCCTTAAAGAAATCCCTCCTTTATTCCACTCCTTCTCCAGTGATTTTTCTTTTTTTTCTTAGACCACTAGATAGAGTTTACCTGGCCATTTTGGTTCCAAAGACAAGCCACACAATAAAGATAAGAAACATGTAACATATCCTCAAATAATCTTTTAAAATTCACAATTAGTTGATAATATAAGAAGTATTTTTTTTTACAAAAAGAAGTAATGAATGCAAATCCAGATGAGTAGGAAAGAGAATGAATTATTCTTAAGGCTGACAGATGGGTAGATTACCTGATAGCTTCCTATTTTAATTACTTAGGTACTATGGTCAGTTATTTCTATATTGCTGAGGAAGTAAATGTACTAAAATTTTGTGCTGCCAGTTGTTTTTTGCATTCCATCTTATTAATGTGGGTACTTTTCCATCCATGCATATTGGAACCCATTCCTATCTTCAAGTCCTGAGTGATTCTTGACCATGTCATCACATAAATTCTCCAGAGTGGGGTGGAGGAAGGAGTGTGTACCCAATATTCTGGGATATTTCTATAGATTTCTTGACATTTAATGAGTATCAGTGAAGTGCCAGGGCTATCCATCACCAATACATCACTCTGTTACATGACAAATAAATGAACATTTCCATTCAGTATCTCCAATACTTTAAACTGCTTCTCCTGTACAATTCTCACTGGTAATATTCCACAGACTGTTCATGCCCACAAGTCAAATAGATAAGTGAAATTAAAAAAAATCTTTGTTATAAAAGTGTGTGTATTTATTTTTAATTTAACTACTTTTTACTTTGCCCTCTGGTTTAATATAGGGTAATTCCTCCCCTCACACAAGGTTCCTTCCAACCTCCCTCCCAACCTCCATCAGAGTAAATGGCTGCATTTTAGACTATAGCCTGGGGAAATGCATTAAAATAACCCTAATGAGAAAGGCAGCCAGAAGCAAGGACATTTAGGAAGGATAATTATTGCTCAGATTATGAATATCAGCTTTCTATTGACATGACAAAAAAGATTACATCTTACAGGGATATAATATAAGCATTGTCATTCAAAGTGATGCTCCAAAAGAATTGCATTTACTCTCAGCTGCACTTGCAATCAAATTATGTGGGCTGTTCCTCAGCACTGAGAAGTGTAAAACTGCAAATGAGAAAATATGTAGATTTTCTCTCACATGAGCCAAATGAGAATAAGGCGATTCATCTCAGTAGAATGTGACCTGAGACTAAGGTGTGTGCATCGGGGGTGGGGTATGAGAAATGAAGAACTGAAGAATCAGATCATTCTAGTCTGCAGAGTTTAGATCTAGAGAGAGGTAAGAGGGACAAATTACACACAAGCACACACACATAATTAATCAAATCCATCAATAAACATTTATTTACTGCCTACTATTTGCCAGGCACTATATTAAGTGCTGGGGATACAAAATGAAGCAAAAGACAGTCCTTGCCTTCAAAGAACTTATAATCAAATGGGGGAGACAATATGCAAAGAAACATATACAAAGCAAGCTACAAAAAGGAAAAAAAATAGGAAATAAAAGAAGGGAAAGCACTGGAATTAATATGACTTGGGGGAAGGCTTCCTGTACAAGGTGGGAAGGTAGGATTTTAGTTGGTGCCAGACTTTACATGAACAAAATAAGCAATATCTGTCTTATGTATTTGAGACTTATCAAAAAGCCCTATCCCCTCTAGCATCCCTACCTTTCTTTTGCAATGTTTAATAGTGTTAAATAATGGTTAAATAGTTAATGGTTAAATAATGGTTACATTTCTTCTTCTTCTTGAAGACCTCTCAGGTGGAATTTGCTGTCTTCTCAGGCCATTTTAGGAACAGTTCTGGTTGTTTGGAAGTTAGGAAGTTTTATCTTTATATCAAAATCCATCTCATTTTCCTCCCATCTATCCCTTGGTCCTAGTTTTACTTTCAGAAGGCAAACAGAATGAGTCAAGTGAAAGGGAGCTCTTCCTCAGTATTTTTCCCATAAAGCTTTGGATTTCTTCCTCATACTAATCTCACTTTCCCTTGTATTATAATTATTAACATCCTCCCTACCTGATGTTGCCCTGCCCTACCCCCCACCTCTACATATGAGACTAAACTCGTTGAAAAGAATAACTATGTCATTTTTTATCTTTTTTGTCCCAGTATTCAGCACAGTGGTTTGCACATGGGTGTTCTTTGAATTTTATTATTTTAAAATGACACTGAAATTTTTTCTATGTGCATACTTATATGGCCTTTTTTTTTGCAAATTGGGGGACAAAGATTATCTTCAAATTATCTTTCCTAGTTGCTGATGGCAAAACATATTCCTCCTAGGCCTTTGCCCCCTTCTTTTCTAAGTTACATGTGTTTTTTCAACAACAGCCCCTCTGTCTCTTCCAACATTTCTTCTCTCCACTCTTCCTATACCCCATTATGGCATCTTACTATGCAGTCAGTGACTAGGCTATGTATTTAGTTGCATTATCTAAAGGGCCTGGATTACAGTGAACATCATTCCAAAGCTGTGATGATGGTTGTTCTCTGGGACTTGATAGTTCAAGTGTCTAGACATGTTACCATTTGCTAAGGATGTGTTGTAATGATAAGGAAGAAACAGCTGGAGAATCTGTCATGTCTACAGAAGGTTAAGGCCTCTTAGTCCTCAAACAATTTGTATAATGCCATGCTTCAGTAAACTTTGGCCTAGTTTGAAGTCTGAAGGTAAATAAATTTAGTCACTATTGCTTTTTAGAGCCAGAGGACTGGATAAATCCAGTCCTCTGGTTCTTCTTACAAATAACATATCTGTCCTTGGACAAATCAACTGAGAATGTTGAATTAAATGACCTCCAATTTCTAGTTCTAAATTTAATGATACTATGGTAATTTTAAGCTTAAAATTGTAGCACTTGAAATTCTATTCCCTTTAAGGAACTTCTCTGTGGAAAATTTTTACTGACCTACAAATCTTTTAATAACAAAAGTAAGCCCTTACTATTAATACCTGTAAAGTTATAAAACAAAAAAAATGTGACTTCTCTCACTCTCTATTTCCTGCTTTTACTTTCTTCCTGGCTCCTGGCTCCTAGTTCCCTATCCTTTATACCATAATATTGAGATTTTAGAGTCTGGAGAAATCTAAAGTAGAAAATGGAGATTTTTTCACAGTTCAAAAACCTTTTTACTCAGTGACATCAATGCAAAAATTTTTCATAGATAAGGATGACAATGAATAAATAGGAATACATGAAAAATATGGTCTATCTTGGTCACCTGGAATTAATGAAGAAGTTTGCTACTCACTTCCTGACAGAGAGAAGTAAGGAATTCAGGGTAAAAAATAAGCAAAGATTTTTTTAAAATGGCCAATGCAGAAATTTGGTATGCTTGACTATACATATTTGTTATATGTTTTCTTTGTCTTTTCCCCAATTTGAGTGGATGGTGAGAGAAAGAGAATAGAATACACACACACACACACACACACATACATATATACATATATACGCATACATGTATATATATGTATATGCAGTCAGTTCTTGTCATTTGTGGTAGTTATATTGCATAAAGTCACTGTGGACATTGAATTAGTGAATACTGAACCACTGCTCCCAGAGGAAGTGTAGGGTTAGCTTCCTGTGAGCCTCTGATCACAACATTTACTTCAGGTATATCCAGAGTAGCCTCAGGTACAGATTGTTAAATTTCCTCTTCCGTATTTTTTTTCTGGATGCACAGTATTATTAAATGATTAACATTGAACTCATGGCCAACAGAACTATGCCTGAACAACATGGTAATGTCTTTACAATCCCATTCTTTACAAATTTATATCAAGATACAAGACAGAAGAACATGCAAAGAAATAAAAAAAATACTTAAATATTTTAGCACTTAAGCACTTAGCATTTTAAAATTAGATTTTGTTTTAATTAACATGTCTTATATCTTGATATAAATTTGTAAAGAATGGGGGTAGTACAGACATTAATGTTAGACATTCCTTTTTTAAAAATAGGGACATTTTCATAAAGAAAGCTTGGTCTAGTTATGAAATGCAAGAAACCAAAGGCTTGTAGAGTACACAAACAAAGCCTATTGCATATTCATCATGAATATTTCTTTTGATAAATGACTGAACAACCACTTGACATAGTGAACAAGAAGTGTGGGAAACAGGATGTAGGCTGGATCTGCAGCTTCATTGGGATAAAGAATTACCTGGGTGAGGAAATTCTCTACAAATGCTGTGTCTTCTGAGAAAATGGCTTAATGAGGTGAGAAGTTAAGTGACTAATTAAGGGTCACACAGTGATGGCCAACTTCACTTGGTTCTGCATCTAAGCATTGGGTGGCCTGACTTCCCTAGAGAGTCAGGTCAGCTACCAGGCTTCCCGGTAGCCTACCTTCTTGAGTTCTTTGAACTAGTTTCCACAAGTGGGTCACATGATATTCTCCACCATCGAATGCTGCTTCCCAGAATGCATGGTTCCTACTGGACAATGATGAGAATGGTCATGGTATTACTAGTAGCTACAAGAGTTAAATAATCATTGAATAGTAGTAGTGAGAAGTTATTTTTACAGGGAAAACTACATAAATAAAGTGCTGGTAAAATTTCATATGTTTTCCACTAATATTAAACTGTTGTTAATCATAACATAACCCTGGCCTTACTTTCAGACTTTGGTTAGAGTATACTTATTAAGTATTTATATCTTGTTTTATGCTACCAAGAGTTTTGGAACTTTCTTAGAGTTTGGCTCCCTACTCCCCTCTAAGTCTCTTTTCTCTGCTGCCAACAATTTGTAGGGGAAGAATTATAGTCTGGGTAATCAGAAGATGTGGGTTGCAGAGTAGCCTAGTTTCTGTTACTAAGTGACTGTGAATAAATCACTTAAACATTTTGTCTCTCAGTTTTCTCATCTGTAAAATGAGGAAATTATACTAGAGGAGATACCATTCAATCTCTTACAACTCTAAAAATTTTCTATTCTATTATAGGCCTTACACTTAAAAGTGACATTAGTCAACATATTATTGGATTGTGTTAATCTTTCAGTTGAATTCAGAAGTCTACACAAAATGCTATAAAGACTTCCCTTAATTATCTCCCCCTTGTTCCCAACATGGTTGAAAAATAAAGAAAAAAGGAATAACTAAATAGCCATGCCATGCAAAGTTATCCAAGATGGACAAGTCAGAGTGGTGATTCAAGATGGTAAAAGGTGATCCATTGGAGAAGAAAATGGCAAACCACTCCAGTATCTTTGCCAAGAGAACTCAATGGACAGCATAAAGATTATAAAACATGTAACACTGGAAGATGAATCTCTTTGATTTGAAGATGCCCAACACACCATTGAGAAAGAGCACAGGACAACTAAAAGTAGCTCCAGTACAAATGAAGTGGCTGGGCCAAAACTCAAAGAAAGTTCAGTTGAGGATGTGTCTGGTGATGAAAGGAAAGTCTGATGCTATAAAGATAAATACTGCACAAGAACCTAGAATGTAAGATTTAAGAACCAAAGTAAGCTGAATGTAGTCAGACATGAGATGGAAAGATTAAATGTTGACACCTTGGGTGTCAGTAAACTTAAATGGATGGGAATGGATGAATTTAGTTCGGGTGATTGTTACACATACTACTGTTGGCAAGAACATCTTAGAAGAAATGGAGTAGTCATCATGGTCAATAAAAGGGTAAGAAAACCAGAGCTTGGACATAATCTCAAACATGACAGAATGATATATGTTCCAATCCAAGACAAAGCTTTCACAATCACTGTAGTAGAAATCTGTGCTCTAACTACTGATGCCAAAGAGACCAAAGTTGATCATTTCGGTGAAGACCTAAAACATCTAGAAATAACACCAAAAAAGGGTTTCACATTCATTGTAGGGGATTGGAATGTTAAGTAGGAAAGCAAAAGGTATTTGAAATAATAGACAAGTTTAGCCTTGGAGTACATAATGAAGCAGAGCAGAGGCTAATAGAGTTTTGTCAATTTAATTTGATGGTTATAGCAAACACTCTTTTTCAATAAAACAAAAGGCTACTCTACACATAGATGTCACCAGATGTTCAATACAGAAATCAGATGGATTATATACTTTGCAGCCAGAGGTGGAAAATGCAATACAGTCAGTCAAAACAAGACCTGGAGCTGACTGTGGCTCAGATAATGAACTTCTTATTGCAAAATTTAAGACTTAAATTGAAGAAAATAGGGAAAGCCATCAGACTTTATAGGTGTGACCTAAAGATGGAATTCATTGGAAAAGACCCTGATTTTGGGAAAGACTAAAGGCAAAGAGAAAAGGGGATGGCAGTGCATGAGTTGGATAGACAGTGTCATGGAAACAATGAATGAACTTGGACAGACTTCAAGATTTAGTGAAGGATAGAAAAGCCTGCAGTGGGGTGGAGCCAAGATAGCAGAGTAAAAGCAGGGACTCACTTGAACTCTCCCCCAAACTCCTCCAAATACCCATAAAAAATGACTAAAGAAATTCTAGAGTAGCAGAACCCACAAAAAGAAAGAATGAAACAAAATTTCATCCCAAGACAACCTGGAAGGTCAACAAGAAAGGTCTGTTGTACAAGGCTGAGAGAAGAATGAAGTCCAACTTAGAAGGTCAGTAGAAAAGGTCTGTTAGACCTGGGTGAGAGAGGAGTACAGTTTAGCCTTGGACCCAGGAAAGCCCAGGGCAGTGGCAGCAGGAGCAGTGGAAGACTGTAGAAATTTACTTTGGTGACAAGGAAGATCAAAATATATACTCAGAAGAAGGCAACAAAATCAAAGCTCATATATCCAAAGACTCTAAGAAAAATATGAATTGGTGTTAGGCCATGGGAAAGCTCAAAAAAGATTTTGAAAATCAAGTCAGAGAAGTAGAGGAAAAATTGGGAAGAGAAATGAGAGTGATGCAAGAAAATCACAAAAAATGAGTCAACAGCTTGCTAAAGGAGACTGCAAAAATATTGAAGAAAATGATACCTTAAAAAATAAACTAGATCAAATGGCAAAAGAGGTCCATAAAACCAATGAGGAGAAGAATGCTTTAAAAAGCAAAATTGGCCAAATGGAAAAGGAGGTACAAAAGCTCACTGAAGAAAATGATTCCTTAAAAATTAGAACAGAGCAAATATAAGCTAATGACTATGTGAGAAATCAAGAAATTATAAAATAAACCAAAAGAATGAAAAAAAGTAGAAGACAATGAGAAATATCTCATTGGAAAAACCACTGACCTGGAAAATAGATCCAGGAGAGATAATTTAAAAATTATTGGACTACACAAAGCCATGTACAAAAAAAGAGCCTAGACATCATCTTTCAAGAAATTATCAAAGAAAACTGCCCTGATATTCTAGAACCAGAGGGTAAAAAAGAAACTGAAAAAATCCGTCAGTCACTTCTGAAAAGACATTCAAAAATGAAAATTCCTGAGAATATTATAGCCAAATTCCAGAGTTCCCAGGTCAAGGAGACAATATTGTGAGCAGTGGTCTGCAGGCAGGCAGCTCTCTCCTGCTCCAGGGCTCCATTCCAGGCTCTCTCTACTCCTTCCTGGGCTCTGAATATAATACACTTTATGGTCTGGGGTTGGGCTACTCCATCCTGGCTCTGGCCTTTCCCACCTCCCACAGGCTCATTTTACTGTCACAGCTGCTGCTCTGTCTCTCTCCTCAGTAGTGCTAGTGGGACAGGGATGGGGAAGGAAGGGTTATATTCCAGGGGCCTGCTCTGTGCACCCAGGGAACAACTCCTGTCACTCTTGCTACTCACCTGTTTCCCCTCAGGCTGCTGCTACTCCTGGGGCTCCACAGAACCATAGCCACCACTACTGAGAAACAATGGACAATTATCCCAATCCCTATACTTTCTTTGTACTTTGCAGAACCTACAGATTATGCCATATGTAACAGCAAGCACCTAGCATACCCTGCTAGCACAGGTTCTTTGATCTGCTTTTAAAGGAAAGCAGCTTTAAAGAGGTCAAAAATCTTACTTTAAAATTGAAGGAATTAGAATAAGCAAAGAAGAAACTAAGATATCATTCTTTATAGATGATATGATGATTTGCTTAGATAATCCTAAAGAATCAAATAAAAAAAAACTACTTGAAATAATAAATAACTTTTGCAAAGTTGCAGGATGTAAAATAAACCCACATAAATCCTCGGCATTCCTATATATTACTAACAAAGCCCAACAACGAGAGATAGAAAGAGAAATTCCATATAAAATTACTATAGACACTATCAAATACTTGGGAGTCTAGCTGCCAAGACAAACACAGGACCTGTATGAACACAATTACAAATCACTTCTCACACAAATAAATTCAGATCTAAATAGACGGAAAAACATCAGTTGCTCATGGTTAGGCTGAGTCAATATAATAAAAATGACAATTTTACCTAAATTAATTTACTTATTCAGTGCGACACCAATCAAGCTGCCAAAAATTATTTTACAAAGCTGGATAAAATAATAACAAAATTCATCTGGGAGAACAAAAGATCCAGAATATCAAAGGAATTAATGACAAGAAATGCTAGGGAAGGAGGCCTAGCCATACCAGATATTAAACTGTGTTATAAAGCAGCAGTCATCAAAACTACTTGGTATTGGCTAAGAAACAGAGTGGTGGATCAGTGGAATAGGTTAGGTATACAAGACACAGTAGTCAACAACTATAGCAATCTACTCTTTGATAAACCCAAAGAATCCAGCTTCTGGGTTAAAAATTCACTATTTCACAAAAACTGTTGGGAAAATTGGAAAACAGTATGGCAGAAACTAGGCATAGACCAATATCTTACACCATATACCAAGATAAGGTCAAAATAGGTTCATGATTTAAGAATAAAGGCTGATACCACAAGCGATTTGGGAGAGCAAGGAATACCTTGCTTTACCTGTCAGATTTATGGGAAAGGGAAGAATTTATGACTAAACGAGAGATAGAGAGCATTACAAAATGCAAAATGGATAATTTTGATTATGTTCAACTGCTAAGTTTTTGTACAAACAAAGCCAATGCAACAAAGATTAAGAGGGAAGCAGAAAATTGGGAAAAAAATCTTTATAACCAGTGTCTCTGACAAAGCCCTCATATCTAAAATATACAAGGAACTGAGTCAAATTTATAGGAACACAAGTCATTCCCCAATTGAGAAATGGTCAAAGGATATGAACAGACAGTTTTCAGAGATAGAAATTAAAGATATCTATAGGCATATGAAAAAAATGCTGTAAATCACTACTGATTAGAGAAATGCAAGTCAAAACAACTCTTAGGTACCACGTCTTTCCTATCAGATTGGATAACATGACAAAACAGGAAAACGATAAATGCTAGAGAAGATGTGGGAAAATTGGAACATTGTTACACTGTTGCTGGAGTTGTGAACAGATCCAGCCATTCTGGATAGCAATTTGGGACTATGGTCAAAGGGCTACAAAAAGGTGCATATCCTTTAACCCAGCAATAACACCTGTAGGACTGTATCCCAAAGAAATCACACAAGTGGGAAATGGACCAGTATGTACAAAAATATTTATAGCAGCTCTTTTTGTGGTGGCAAAGAATTGGAAATCAAGGGAGATGCCCATCAATTGGAGAATGGCTAAACAAATTGTGGCATATGAATGTAATGGAATATTACTGTGCTATAAGAAATGAAGAGAAGACAGACTTCATTATTACCTAGAAAGACTTACATGAACTGATGGTGAGTGAGGGGAGTAGAACCAGGAGATTATACATGATTACAGACACACCATATCTGTAAGGAGTAACTTTGATAGGCTTGGCTTCTCTCATCAGTGCAAGGTTCACTTGTGAATACATTTGACTCTAAGGATTTTTTCTTACAGAGTTGACTGATGGTTTGTTCAGTTTCTTTTTCTTAGATGGGTAATTTAAGTACATCATCTGTCAATCTGGGTAATTTATATTTTTTCAATTATTCATCCATTTTGTTTAGATTGTCAAATTTATTGGCATATGATTAGGCAAAACTGCTTCTAATAATTGTTTTAATTCCCTTTCCATTCATGGCAAATTCACCCTTTTCATTTTTAATACTGATAATTTGGTTCTCTTTCTTTAAAAAAAAAGTCAAATCAACCAATGGTTTATCTATTTTATTGGTTTTCACATAAAACCAGATCCTTGTTTTATTTATTAGTTCAATAGTTTTCCTTCAATTCTATTAAGCTCTTCTTTGATTTGCAGGATTTTTGACATAATGTTTAATTAGGGATTTTTCCTTTGTTATTTTTCTAGTTTTTTTTAGTTGCACACCCAATTCATTGATCTCTTTCTCTGTTTTACTGATACAAGCATTTAGAGACACAACTTTTTTTCCCTAAATAATACTTTGACTGCATCCCATAAATTGTGCTATGTTCTCTCATTGTTGACATTCTCTTTAATGAAATTATTGATTGTTTCTATGATTTAGTCTTTGACTCACTCATTTTTTAGATTAGATTATTTTGTTGTTCAGTCTTTTTGGTCATGTTCAACTCTCTGTGGCCCCATTTCAGGGATTTCTTGGCAAAGATATTGGAGTAGTTTTCTATTTTCTTTTCCCACTCATTTCACAGATGAGGAAATTGAGGTCAAATCAGGTTAAGTGACCTGCCCAGGGTCACATAGCTAGTAAGTGCCTGAGCCATATTTGAACTCAGGAAGATGAGGCTTCCTTACTCCACACCCCTCTATCTACTGTATCACCCAGCTGCCTAGTACTCAGTAATCATAAAGTCAAGCTATTGGTCATTATCTAACAGAACTCCTGCTTCTCTGAATAGCAGTGAGCAGTTTGCAATTAGAATTCATGTAATTAAAGAAATTAATTTGAAAAAATAATGGAAATCAGAATATTCAATATCACTTATGTGTTTTTTCAATTCAAGTGGTTAAAAATAAACGTGATCACCTTTCTAGTAAGTTTCAACCAGTGACTTTTCTAATTATCTAGTTTCCAATTAATTTTAATCTGTATTTCGACAACCTTTTATTGAATATAATTTTATTGCATTATGTTATGAAAATGATGCATCTAATATGTTTGGTTTTCTGCATTTTAATGTAAGGTTGTTATGCCCTAACCCATGGTCACTTTTATGGAGGTGTCATATACTATGGAGAAAAAAGTACATTCCTTTCTATTTCCATTCAATTTTCTCCAAAGGGCTATCATTTCTAACTTTTCTGAAATCCAGATCATCTCCTTAACTTCTTTCTTGTTTTTTTTTTATTTAGATTCATCTAATTCACTGAGGGGCTAGTTAAAGTACCCGGCTATTATAGTTTCATTGACTATTTCCTCAGGTAACTCATTTATCTTCTCTTTTAAAATTTGGATGCTCAACCATTTGGTGCATGTAAGTATGTTTAGTATTTATATATTACTTCATTGTCTATGATACCTTAGCAAGATGCAGTTTCCTTCTTTAATTAGATCTATTTTTTGCTTTTGTTTTGTCTAAGATCATGCTTGTTACTCCTGCTTTTTTTTTTTTTACTTCAGCTCAAGCATAACAGATTTTGCTCTAGCCCCTTACCCTTATTCTGTTTGTGTCTCTCTGCTTCAAATGTGTTTCTTGTAAGCAACATATTGTAGGATCCACTCTACTACTCGCTTCCATTTTATGGGTGATTTCATTCTGTTCACATTCATAGTGATGATTACTAATTGTGCATTTGCCTCCATCTTATTCCACCTGCCCCCATTTATTCTTCTTGCTTTCTCTGTCCTTCACCCTGTTCCTCTTCACAAGTATTTTACTTCTGATCCCTGCTTCCCCCAATCCACTCTCCCTTCTATCAGCCCTCCCCCACCTTTTTAATCCCTCTCCCCTCCTACATCCCTACAGGGTAATATGGATTTATTTTAGCCAACTGACAGTGTGTCATTTCCTCTTTCAGCCAATTCCAATGAGAGTAAATTTCAAGCTTACTACCCACCTATTTCCCCCTCTAGAGTAATAGCTCTTTTGTACTTCTTTTACATGAGATTACCTCTTTCTACCTTTCCCTTCTCCTTTCTTTCAGTGCATCCCTCTTTCTTACCCCTTAATTTTTTTTTGGATATCATCCCATCATAGTCAATTCAAACCTGTGCCCCTTGTCTATGTGTACACCTAACTGTCCTAATAATAAAGTTCTTAAGAGTTACAAATATCACTTTCCCATGTAGGAATGTAAACAGTTTAAACTTATTGAATCCTTTATGTTTTCTCCTTCCTGTTTGCCTTTGTTGCTTCTCTTTAGTCTTTCATTTGAAAAACAAATTTTCTGTTCAGCTCTAGTCTTTTCATCAGGAATGGTTGAAAATCCTCTATTTCACTAAATATCTATTTTTTGCCCTTGAAAGATTATTCTTAGTTTCACAGGGTAGGTAATTATTGGTTGTAATCTTAGCTTCTTTGCTTTCCAGAATATCATATTCCAACCAACTCCTCTGCTCCTTTAATATAGAAGGTACTAAATCCTGTGTAATCCTGACTACAGCTGACAATATTTGAATTGTTTCTTTCTAGCTATTTGCAGCATTTTCTATTTAGTCTGGGAGCTCTGAAATTTGTCTATAATATTCCTAGGAGTTTTCATTTTAGTACCTCTTTCAGGAGGTGATTGGTTGATTCTTTCCTTTCTATTTTACCCTCTTTTTAAAGATATCAGAGCAATTTTCATTGATAATTTCTCAGAGTATGATGTCTAGACTCTTTCTTAAAAATAGTAACTTTTAGGCGGTCCAATAATTCTTAAATTCTCTCCTATATCTGTTTTCCATGTCAGTTATTTTTTCCAATGAGTTATTTCAGATTTTCTTGTATTTTTTTCATTTTTTGTTGTTTTGATTGATTCTATTCTTAATGTATCATGAAGTCAGTAACTTCTACTTTCCCAATTTTAATTTTTAAGGGATTATTTTCTCCAGTAAGCTTTTCTACCTCCTTTTCTATTTGGTCAATTCTACTTTTCAAGGAGTTTTTTTTTTCCTTCAGTGGATTTTTGTACCTCCTTTATCATTTGGCCAATTCTATTTATTAAGGAATTATTTTCTTCAGTGAATTTTTGCATATCTTTTTCCATTTTTTTGCTTCCTTTATCAAGCTGTTAACTCTTTTTTCATGATCCTCTTAGATCACTCCCCTTTCCCAATTTTTCTTCTGTCTCTGTTATTTGATTTTTAAAATCCTTTTTGAGACCTTCCAGAAGTTCTTTCCTTCCCCCTAAAACCAATTCACATTTTTCCTTGAGGTTTTACATGTAGCTGTTTTGACATTGCTCTGCTGAGTTTTGTTTTGATATTCCCTTTCCCTGTAGTAGCTTTCTCTGGTCAGGTTTTTTGTTTGTTTTTTTTCAGTCATTTTTCCAGCCCATTTCTAGACTTTTAACTATGTGTTAAAGTTGGACTCTGCTTCTGGGATGAAGGGGTCACTGTCCTAACCTTCAGGTTTTTTGTACTGCTATTTTCAGAGCTAATTCTGAGGACTTAAAAGTTTTTACTACTTACAAAGTGGTATAATCTAAGGAGAAGTGTGGTCACTGCTCTTCTGGCCTGTACTCTTATCTGTGAGTGACCACAAGCACACTTTTCTGACCTGGACCTGCTATCAGGAACCCTGCTTCCCTGCAGCTGAATGCTGACATGTTCTAGTACTCTTCCTCACTCTGGAAATTTTTTTTTTCCATTGGAGCATTTTATTGGTATGTTTGTTTTACACCCTTAGAAAAAGAATCCCAGGATTTTTCCTCCTGTGTGTTTTTGTCTTGCTTCCTCATGGTCCATGATGCCAGCTGAGATTGTAAGCACAATAAACCCAAACTGACGGGATGGTAGGAGATTATTCTGCCACTTTTCCAGATCTTCCAGTTGAACATCAAATCTGGGGCTGATTACACCACACTTGTTTAATCTGCCCATGAGGTTCACAACAATTTTCTCTGCTCTGTGATCATCAATGATCTCAAATTCGCCAATATAACCATGCTTCATCATCACAGTTAAGAACCGGACGATTACTTTGGAGCACGGCCTGATGAGAACCTGGCGTTTTCCTCGCTTTTCTGCATTGTTGATGCTTTTGAGAGCATCTGCCAGGACATTCATGCACACCATGGTGGCAGTGCTGCAAGATGGCGGAAAGGAGCCACTCTGGAAATTTGACCCAGGTCTGTGACATATCCTTGTTTGCAGTGGAGTTCTGCATCCAATGCCAGCAAAGTTTCCCCTATAATCTCTTTTTGACAGTTTTCTGACTCTTCCTGTCCATGGGCTGAGAGCTCCAGAAGTTACTGCTGCTTTTTCAGTTGCCTCCAAGGTTTCACAGATACCTTGCTGCCTGCCTGGGCTGCTCCATTCTCTTATGGACTTTGCTCCATTCTCATCTCAGCGTGACAGACCTTTCCCATTAACCTTCTAAGTTGTGTTGGGCTGGCAAATTGTTTTACCTCATCCTTTTGTTTGTTCTGCTGCTCCAGAATTCATTTTGAGACATCATTTTAAAGTTATTTGGAAGGGAATTTGGGAGATCTTAAGCAAGTTACTGCCTTGTTCTGCCCTCTTGATTATGAATTTTTTTGCAAGATTTAAACTTTTTTCAATGAAAAAGGGAAGGCATAAGAGAGAAAACATATTTTAGTTAGTTGAAAAACTTAAATTTAATTAAAAATATAAAGAAATATAGCAGAAGAAATCAAAGCCATGTGGAAACCAGATGAGACACATAACATTCCTCTTACTCTGTTTGCTACTGAAAGAGTTCAGAAGATGATTTTAGTGAAACTTCAGAAGAGGTCACATCCCCGTGCTTTCATATCTAGTAGAGATGACATGGTATAGCAGGGAAGGAGGGAATCAACATTTATATAGTGTCTGTCATATACCATGCAGTGTGCTAAATGCACACCCCATTTGATAGTAGTGCTATGTTATGCAGGTAAATAGAGCTTGTCACTTGCTCACCCTCTCCTGGACCCTTCTGTAGGTTAAGGTAACTTTCTAAGCTTTACCTTGGTTCCTTCCCCTTGGGTCTGACTTTCTCTCCGAGACCTCTCCAATGTGGAGAAATGGTTTTTCTTCCAAACTGGTAAACTGGAAAATGGAAAGAAAGTGATCAAGACCCCACCCATAACATCAGCCCAATCAGTAGCAAGCGCCTCCTATTCCCTCAGTCAAACTGCTTACTTGTTCATTGCTTAGAGAGAAGTCTTAGAATAAGTGTTGCCTCTGACTTGGGAAATTATAAAAATTGAATCAATAATTCTCTTTCATAGCTCTTAGACTCCAACTGGAAAACTGCTTTTGTGAAATACTATAGTTATTAATCTGTCTCCCTCTCTTCTCCTGGGAGCTTATTTCTTCTTCTCTCTGCTGCATTTTTGGTAATGACACAGATAGATCAGTAATGCAATGGCTAATTATGTTTATCATAACTGGTTATTTACAGCAATGCAGTATTTATGAAAGGGAAGGTAGGTGGCACAGTAGATAGAGCATGGGGCCTGGGGACAGGAAGACCTTAGTTCAAGTATGGTCTCAGACACTTACTAGCTTTGTGACCTTGGGCAAGTCACTTAAACCTGTGTGCTTCAGTTTCCACATCTGTAAAATGAGCTGGAGAAGGAAATGGCAAAGCCCTCCAGTATCTTTGTTAAGAAAACCCCAGATGGGGTCACAAAGAGTTGGACATGACTGATATGACTGAACAAATAACAACAACAAAGTGTTTAGTGCCTAGTTATTTACATGTTGTCTTTTTCATTAGGAAGTATGTTCCTTGAGGGTAGGAGCTATGTTTTTAACCTTTTTTTGTATCCCTGGCACTTAACACAGTGCCTAGCATATAGTAAACACTTAATAGATGTCTTTGATAGATTGGTTGAAAGGAGCACCATCAGCAATGATTTCCTCGGTGCCGGCCTCCAAACCCAAGTTGTGTATATTTATATCATGGAAAAGGGATATTGGAATTGATACTATGCCCTTGAAATGTAATTACCCTTAGATTTCATGCCACTCCATCTCCCTAATGGTCATTTCCCCATTTTTCATCTTCTTTTCCTCTTTTCTACAGAAAAAGTGAGTACCTGTTTCCCACCTTATTTTTATTTCCCAAAAGTTGATCTATCTTTCTGTTTACTTTGTCCAAAAGTTGCCTGTTCGTCATTTCTTATTGCACAATAGTACTCTATTATATTCATATACCACAGCTTGTTTAGCCATTCCCCAACTGATGGGCATCTTCTCAATTTCCAATATTTTGCCAGCGTGAAAAGGGTTGCTATAAATACTTTTGGACTTGTAGGTTCTTTTCCCTTTTGTATGATCTCTTTAGGATAAAGATCTAGTAGTATTGCTGGATCAAAGGGTATGCACATTTTGGTTGCCTTTTGGGCATAGTTTCAAATTGCTCTCAAGAATAGTTGGATCAGTTCAGAACTCCAACAACAATGCATTAGTGTCCAATTTTTCCACATCCTTTCCAATATTTATTCTTTTCTTTCTTGTCATATTAGTTAATCAGATAGATATGAGGTGGTACCTCAGCATTGTTTTAATTGCATCTATCTAATAAAAAGTGATTTAGAATACTTTCTCATATGCCTATAAATAGTTTTGATTTCTTCATCTGAAAACTGCTTCTTCATATCCTTCGACAATTTACCAATTGGGGAATGGCTTGTATTCTAATAAATTTGATTCTGTTCTCTATACAATAGAATATGCTCCAGCCTCTTACCTTTACTCTTTGTGTGTCTTTCTGCTTCAAATGTGTTTTTTGTAAACAACATATTGTAGGATTCTGGTTTTTGATCCACTCTGCTATCCACTTCTGTTTTATGGTAGAGATTATGCCAGTCACATTCACAGTTAGGATTACTATCTGTGTATTTCCTTCCATCCTATTTTCCCTCATACCTGTCCTCTCTCTCTGTCCTTTCAACCTTTCCCTCAATGACATTGTTTTGCTTCTGTCTACTGCCTCCCCCACCCAATCTTTCCTCTCTTCTATCAGTTCCCTCTCATTATTTACTTAATCTCCTTCCTTCCTACTTTCCTGTTTGGTAAGATAGGTTCTTAAATTCCAGTGATTTTGTGTATTATTCCCTCTGAGCCAATATTGATGAGAGTAAGGTTCAAGTGATGCCCATCACCCATCCTCCCATTTCCCCTCCACTGTAATAGGTTTCTCCTGTCTCTTCATGTTAAATAATTTACCCCATCCCACCTCTCCCTTCTTTCTGCATATAGTGTATTTCTTTCTCATCCCTTAATTATTTTTTGTCTCATTTCCTCAAGATCACCTTATACCTGTACCCTCTGTCTATGTGTATTCCTTCTAGCTATACTATTAGTGGTACAATTTTTAAGAATTGTGAGTATCATCTTCCCATATAGAGATGGAAGCAGTTCAGCTCTATTGAATCCCTTATGTTTCCTTTTCCCTTTTTAGCTTTTTAGGTTTCTCTTGGGTCTTGATATCAGAGATCAAATTGTTTTGCTCAGTTCTGGTCTACTCCTTATGAAAGCTTAAAATCTTTTTATTTCATTGAATGACCATTTTCTGCTTTAAGTAAATGCTTAATTTTGCTGGATACAAGATTCTCGTGGTAGCCCTAGCTCTTTGCCTTCTAGAATATCATGTTCCATGACATCTGATCCTTTAATATAGTAGCTGCTAAACTGTATGTAATCCTGATTGTGGGCCCCTGATATTTGAATTTTTTTTTTCTTTCTGGCTGCTTGTAGTATTTTTTCCTTGACCTGACAGTTCTGAAATTTGACTATCATGGTCTTTGGAGCTTTTATTTTGGTATCTCTTTCCTGAGGTGATTGGTGGATTCTTTCAATGCCCATTTTACCCTCTGGTTTCAGGATATCTGGGGAGTTTTCCTTGATAATTTCTTGAAAGATGTTGTCCAGCTTCTCCTTTTGATTATGGATTTCAGGTAGTCCAATGATTCTGGCATTGTCTCCTACATCTATTTTTTAGGTCAGTTGTTTTCTTTCCCATACGGTATTTTATATTTCTTCTATTCTTTCATTCTTTTGAATTTGTTTTGCTGATTCTTGATGTCTCATAGTCATTAGCTTCCACTTGCCCAATTCTAACTTTTTGAAGCTGTTATCCTCAGTTAACTTTTGCACTTCCTTTTCCATTTGGCTAATTATACTTTTTAATGAGTTGTTTTCTTCAGTGGATTTTTGTGTCTCCCTTTCCATTTGGCCAATTCTACATTTTAAGCAGCTGTTTTCCATGAATTCTTTTTTTTAAATCATTATTGATTTATTTAATATTTTTAGTTTTCAGCATTAATTTTCACAAGAGTTTGAATTACAAATTTTCTCCCCATTTCTCCCCTCCCCCGCTCTAAGATGACATATATTCTGATTGCCCCATTGCCAAGTCAGCCCTCCCTTCTGTCACCCCACTCCCCCCATTGCCTTTTCCCTTACATTCTTGTTGGGCAAGATAGATTTTTATGCCCATTGCCTGTATACCTTATTTCCTAGTTGCTTGCAAAACCTTTTTTGGAACATCTGCTTTTAAAACTCGGAGTTCCAAATTTTTTCCCCTCTTCCCTCCCCTCCTACCCTCACTAAGAAGGCAAGCAATTCAACATAGGCCACATGTGTATCATTATGCAAAACCCTTCCACAATACTCGTGTTGTGAAAGACTAACTATATTTTGCTTCTTCCTATCCTATCCCCCTTTATTCAATTTTCTCCCTTGAGTGTCTGCTTTTGATTACCTCCTCCCCCTATTTGCCCTCCCTTCTATCATCATCCCTTGTTATCTCCTTCCTCCTTCTTTCCTGTGGGGTAAGATACCCAATTGAGTGTGTATGGTATTCCCTCCTCAGGTCAAATCTGATGAGAGCAAGATTCACTCATTCCCCCTCACCTGCGCCCTCTTCCCTCCCAACAGTGATTTTTCTTACCACTTTTATGTGAGATAATTTACCCCATTCTATCTCTCCCTTTCTCCCTCTCTCAATATATTCCTCTCTCATCCCTTAATTTGATTTTGTTTTCTTAGATATCAATACTGAGAAAGGTCTTACGAATTACATACATCATCTTTCCATGTAGGAATGTAAACAAAACAGTTCAACTTTAGTAAGTCCCTTATGATTTCTCTTTCTTGTTTACCTTTTCATGCTTCTGTTGATTCTTGTGTTTGAAAGTCAAATTTTCTATTCAACTCTGGTCTTTTCACTGAGAAAGCTTGAAAATTCTCTATTTTATGGAAATTCTGTATTTCACCTTGGAGCATGATACTCAGTTTTGCTGGGTAGGTGATTCTTGGTTTTAATCCTAGCTCCATTGACCTCTAGAATATGATATTCCAAGCCCTTCGATTCCTTAATGTAGAAGCTGCTAGATTTTGTGTTATTCTGATTGTGTTTCCACAATACTCAAATCATTTCTTTCTGGCTGCTTGCTGTATTTTTTCCTTGATCTGGGAGCTCTGGAATTTGGTGACCACATTCCTAGGAGTTTCCTTTTTGGGATCTTTTTAAGGAGGTGATCAGTGGATTCTTTCAATTTCTGTTTTACCCTCTGGCTCTAGAATGTCAGGGAAGTTCTACTTAATAGTTTCTTGAAAGATGATGCCTAGGCTCTTTTTTTGATCATGGATTTCAGGTAATCCAATAATTTTTAAATTATCTCTCCTGGATCTGGTCTCTAGGTCAGTGGTTTTTCCAATGAGATATTTCACTTTGTTTTCCACTTTTTCATTCCTTTGGTTCTGTTTTATAATATCTTGATTTCTTACAAAGTCACTAGCTTCCACTTGCTCCAATCTAATTTTTAAGGTAGTATTTTCTTCAGTGGTCTTTTGGACCTCCATTTCCATTTGGCTAATTCTGCTTTGCAATGCATGCTTTACCTCATTGGCTTTTGGGAGCTCTTTTTCCATTTGAGTTAGTCTATTTTTATGGTGTTTTCTTCAGTATTTTTTGGGTCTCCTTTAGCAAGTCATTGCCTTGTTTTTCAAGGTTTTCTTACATCATTCTTATTTCTCTTCCCAATTTTTCATCTACTTCTCTAATTTGCTTTTCCAAATCCTTTTTGAGCTCTTTCATGGTCTGAGACCAGTTTATGTTTTTCTTGGAGGCTTTTAATGTAGGCTCTTTGACTTGGTTGACTTCTTTAGGCTGTATGTTTTGGTCTTCTTTGTCACCAAAGAAAGATTCCAAAGTCTGAGTCTGAATCTGAGTCCATTTTTACTGCCTGGCCATGTTCCCAGCCAACTTACTTGACCCTTTGATTTTTTCATTGGGGTATGACTGCTTGTACAGTAGAGAGTATATTGTTCCAAGCTTGAGGGGATACATTGTTGTTTTCAGAGCTATTTGTATACAGCAAGCTGTGCCACGCCAGTGCTCCTCCATCCCCAAGAACCGCCAACCCGGACCAGAGTCAGATCTTAAGCAGGCTCTGCACTCCTCCTCTGATCTGCCACTTAATTCCTCCCACCAGGTGGGCCTGGAGCCAGAAGCAACTGCAGCTGTAGTTCTGTAGCTGCACCACCCCTGCTGCTCCTGGGGTGGTGGCTGAACTACAGACTCTTTTCACCCTGTCCCTGAAGCTTTTCCCACTAAACTTCTCTGTTGTCTTTGGTGTTTGTGGGTTGAGAAGTCTGGTAACTGCCACAGCTCACTGATTCAGGGCGGTAGGACCTGTTCCACCTGTCTCATGGTCTGGTTGGTCCTGCCACTGCCCATGCTGGGCTCTGTTCTCCTCTGCTCCCAGCTTCATCCAATAGCCCTTATGCAGCAACCATCCAGTCTGTCCTGGGCTAGAGCCCTGCTTCCCCCTGCTATTTCATGGGTTCTGCAGTCCTAGAATTTGTTCAGAGCCATTTTTTATCAGTGTTTGGAGGGTCCTGGGGGAGAGCCCTAGGCAAGTCCCTGCTTTCCAGCCACCATCTTGGCTCTGCCCCTTTCCATGAATTCTTTCTGGGCTTGAGACCACTTCCTGTTTTTCTTTGTGGTTTTTCCTGTAGGTGTTTTACCATTCTTCCCCTCTTCTGATCTTCCCTGTCACCATAATACATTTTTATGATCAGATTATGTTTTTGTTTTTTGTTGTTTTTTGCTCACCTTTTTTTGGCCTTTTTCTTTTCTTTTACATTTGAGCTCTGCTCCTGGGTTGGAAGAGGGACTGTCTTAGCCTTCTTGGGCCAGGGGCTGCAAGCCTGGCTGTTTACCTGGTGCGGCACTGATGTTTCCCTGAGGCCCATGGGGGACCTGCGTGTCTGGTGCTGTGTTGAGGGAATGTGGTGGGGGGTAGCTGGTGCTACTGGAGGTCTGGCCACAGGGGTCAGCCAGCTCATTTGGTGCTCAGCTGAGGTCCTAGTGCTGTTGTCTGTCATGCGCTGAGGCCAGTGGGATGTTTTTTTTTTTTCATTTCCCCAGGGCTATACTGAAGCATATGGAGGTCTGGACACTGGTGGCTGCCTGTCTGTCCAGGGCTATGCTGAAGCACTTGGCAGTTTTCAGAGCTAGAGTCTTCCCATTCTTCTGGCTATGCTGTGGGACATGGAAGGGTGCTAGTGTTAGCATTTACCCACTCCATCACACTGGGGTTTTGCTGAGGTGGGACTTGCTCCTGGCTTTCTGGAATGCTTCCTCTTCTTGACTATGCTCCCCTTTTACCCAAGTGAGACAGACTTTTCTTGTTGATCTTCCAAGTTTCTTGGCCTAAAAGATGGTTTCATTCCATCTTTTTGCTAGTTCTGTGATTTCAAAATTTGTTTGCTTGTGCTATTTTATCGTTGTTTGGAGGTGAATATGGGAGAGTTATCATGATTTACTGCTTACTTCACCATCTTGACTCCCAGAAGTCCCTTTTACTATTATTAAATAAAAAAAAATCCTAAATTTTTAGTACTAATTTCTTGCTAAAGTCACAATAAGTACCTATCTCCTTTCCTTTTCCTCCCCCATCCAAGTATTTTATTTCATTCGTTTGATTTATAGTATTTCCAGTCTCAATATGTCTCATAATTGTTTCAGCCAGTAGTTTTTATGGAAATTCCAATAGAAAATGATTTAAAAATCGTGTTTCCATTTCAAGACAGTGAATGATAAATCATTATAGAAGATCCTCCATGTTATGGTGTAAGCCCAGCTCTTCCTCCCCCCGCCCCATCCCCTAGCTCTTGTAAGATCTTTAAACTCTTTGCCTAGAATAAAGAATCACACATTCCTTTCCGGGTAGGAGACTGAGAAGCCCCTCTCTGAGAATGTACCTCTCAGACATTCCTCTCTGACTGATAGGCCCAAGCAAAAGATTGAATACACTCCTGAACAAAGAACAGGAAATATTTCTGAAGCTGCTTTTTGAGGACCTAGCCAGTTCTCAAAAAGCAAAATGACTGACAGGATCATCCCCTCTCAAGATGAGTGGCTACCCTCTCTGGTGGTGAACATCTGGGACAGTTAGCAGTGAGTCTCCCCTCTCTGGCGGGAAAAACTTTCTTTGTTCAGCACCTTATAAAAGTCACCACGTGGGACAGGCTCATTGGGATCTCACCCATGGGCCGGATGCTTTGCCTGGGACCATTTTCCTTCTTGGGCCTTAATCAAGCTGTGTAAACTGGGATCTCCTCAGCTTTGAGAGGATCAAGTACTGGAGTTCCTCAGAGGGGTGATGAAGCTATGTCATCTGTCTTTGTCTTTGTTGTGTTAATTGTGTTTGTTAAAGTATTTCCCCTGTCTTTCAATAAAAAACCTTGTTCTGTTGGGAGTGTGCCTTATTGCCAGCATGAATCTGAATGTGAACCTAACTTAACTTAATTGAACAGACAGAAAAAAAAAAACCTACTGTTAAAACTATGGCGATACAAACAAGTCTTAATAATGGAGATATTTTATGACAATGAAGAAATTAGGAAGAAATATAAATATAAGGGCCAGCTTTTAGAAGAGATTTTTAACCTAATGATTAGGTCAATTAATAGGTTATAGTAGTATTTAGAATCAAGGAATTTTTGACTTGAAGTGACTATGTAGGCTCAGATTGAATCTAGCTCAGTAGATTGAATCTGGCCTGCTTGTGAAAACAGGTGTCACAAAGGGTGGGGTTTCTTAAGACAACCCATTATGATGAATGGACTTCTTTAAGGATTACTTCCATAGATTCTTCTTCACCAAAGAAGAATCCCTGCACTCTACTCTGGAGGTTCAATTACAATTCTTGCTGTATTTCCTCAGGCTGGAAGAAACTGGCTGGTTGGATGAGCCCACAAAGGCCATCATAAGGCAGCCTCAATGTGGAGTCCGAGATATTGGTGACTACTCATTTTTTCCTGGGAAGCCCCAAATTAAAAATAACCCCATAACCTACAGCGTCATCAACTATCCAAGGGGCATGGATAGTAGGACAGTTGAAAGGATCTTGCGGAAGGCAGCAGAAGTCTGGAGCAGTGTGATGCCCTTGAAGTTCCTAGGAGTGTATGAAAAAGATTCTGACATTGAGTTTGCTTTCCTGGATGGAGATCATGGAGATGGCTACCCCTTTGATGCAAAAGGAGAAATCCTAGCTCATGCTTTTGCCCCACATCCTGTCTACCAAGGAACTGTCCACTTTGACAGTGATGAAGATTCGTCAAATTCTGAAGAGGGAATCAACCTCTTCCTGGTGGCTGTTCATGAAATAGGCCATGCCCTGGGTCTATGACACTTTCAGGATTCAGACTCCATCATGTACCCAAAACTCTTCAGACTCAGTGATGATGATATAATAGGGATCCAGGCCCTTTATTAAGGGAAAAAGAAAATGCCATATCCTGAATATCCTGAAGTTCTAGATGTGATGCACATGATCCTTTTCCATAGAAAGTACAAATTTCCCTGACTCAGGAAACAAATCAATAACTCCGATGTTACCTTGAGGCTTGTTGAAGCTAAGATCCAAAGTATTGGGAGAGGAATGGTCTAATTTAGAATTTGAACTCTGAACAACAGAACACAAAAAGGGGTATTTTAAATACGGAACTGAATGTCCATTTTCTACAGCCTTTTTTAAGTATGTAAATAAATTATGCATTATTTCTAAAAAATTAAAAAGAAAGAGGTGACTATGTAGCTGATATAGTCTATTTCTTCCTTTTTACATGTTAGGGAGTAGAGGACTAATGAGATCACTCATATGAACTTAGGGCATATGCACATTATGCTGTTAATAAGTATATTCTTGATATTTCACACTTATTATCCTCAAGTAAAATAGTATTTTAAGAGACAGCATGGTCTAATAGGTAGAGAGCTAGATTTAGAGTCAAGTGGACAAATGTTCATGTCCTCCCCCAACATGTCCTGGTTGCATGACTGAAAAGTTGTTAAGTCCTCAGTGTTCCCAAGCACTTCAGGATTCTAAGCTGTAGAGCAGCTGCCATTTTTCTTTAAGTAGAAGTGCTCATTCAGAGTCCCACATGTCAATGAAATCACAAATTGGGACCAAAAGAGATGAAAAAGGTATAAATGAATTTAAATAAAAAATTTAAATAATGTATTGGACTCTAAAAGAGGCAAACTTTCAGAAGCAGAGGTTATCATTGGTGTAAATTGCTATGAATCCACAATTGATTTTCTGTTGTTCAACAGGCTTTTTACCATATTTATATTGATGCTACCATAACAGTATATTATGTCACTAAAAGTCATATTAAAGTCATGAGGAGTCAAAATGTATTACTTTGTTTTTTAAAATAATAACTCTTAGAAAACAGTACCTTAAAGGACCATGTAGACCCTCAGTCTTTCAGGAAGGTAAGACATTATTATCTCTACTTTCTGAAACTTACTGAAACCCTTAAGAATCACAGAATCATAAAATTTAAGAGTCAGAAGGGTCTCTAGGGGCCAGTGAGTCCAACATAAAACTAACCCTGACACCATAAAGACATAGAGAATGAAAACGAGCCAGTACTTAAAAATCAGAGCAACAGTTTAAATAATATTGGAAGGCTATGATAGGTACTAAAGAAATAGAAACAAATGTGATAATGAAATCTTATTTTTGCCATTTTGGTTTTACACTCACACACACACAGATTTTAATTCCTCTGCCCTAGGATATGAAAGAAATAAAGAAACAATAAATACCCACTGTGATTCTATATAGACTATGAAGGAAATAAAAGTAGGTAAGAAACCTTCTTTTGCCTGAGCACATAGCCTTTGATATCACCTTCTTTTCAAAGGAGACCAGGTCTTAGAATATATCAATAAGATTTTTTAGTATGTTGCAAAAAATAGTAATTGCCAAAGTGAACTGTGTCTGTACAACCCATATTGTACCCTTTTCATCTTCTTGTGGCTATTCCTCCTCTTTACTCTAGGACTCCTTGTCCTCAAGCTGCCAATATAGTCATCACCACCACCACCTGGTCCACTGTCTCCCTTGAGACCCTTATGGACAGTACAAGACTCTGAATCCAAGAGCCTTTGGACAAACAAAGCTTCCAGTCACCTATTGCACTCATCATCCTGGGAAGCAATCCCTGTGCAGATGTAACCTGGCAACTGTTCCTATAGGTATTGCAGTCATATCTATTGAGAGTCTAGAAAAGAAAGTTCTTGTCGCCCTGTCCTTGGCTCAGTCAAATGGTTTAATAACAGAAGTTGATGTGTTTTTATCAGTGGAAATAACATTAAAGAAAAGGCATTATCATCTGCCCTGCTGTTGCACTTTAAAAACTGTGGGGCCTTTCCGTCTGACCCCTAGCTGAAACTTTTCATACATAGTATTTCCCCATTGGCAGATGAACTCCATGAAAGTAAAGACTAATTTACCTTTCCATTTGTATCTCCAACACTAAATATGGTGTTCAACGTTTCATTCATTCATTCATGCAGCATTTACTATCACCTTTTTTCAGACAGCAGTTTATCATCCAATATTTAGCATCAAGCCTTCCACTTCTTCTTTGTTCTACAGCAACAAAAGGTCTATTCCCTCAGGGCAGATGTTCTTGACTAGTTTGTGTAGAGAAGGAAGTATCTGATTAAATGAATTCATACTAAAGGGGTGAATGACTTATAATGTAATAGCTTAGCTTAATGGAATAATCCTCCTTGTGGTATTGCTATTCAAACTAAATGAACTCTTGTCTAATGGGTTCACAAAGTTGTTTTGAGGGCATGGGTTTTTGCATAACCTTCAAATTAAACTAACTCGAACTAGCCCCAATGCTTCAAAAGCATAGGAAAATCTTTATATTTAAACTTACATAAGAAAGTTACCTTCTTTGTTTAAAACATCCATTTATAATTGTTTAAAGTATATAGAGGCCAAGTTATGATGTGTTGCTAAGAAAAGTGGGACAACTGTCACCAGCACTTAAGATATTATCCAGATTACCCAGTCCTTTTGATTTGTATAGCACAGTGAAGAATTATGAAAGATGGTTAATAGTAGTTTCCTCACTGATATTTCACCCACTGACTTTTCTGTTTGAAGAAGTAGAATCTGAAGAATATTTTCCTCATCAAAGAATAAGACAATAATGAAAAACTAATAGGTTTTCTGCCCATTAGTTGGATGAAAATTGAACTGAGGAAATAAAATGAAATAGTAGGGGAGAGAAGAATTCAGAATGCTTGGTCATCTGCTGCTTTCTGGCCAAAGGGAAGACATTCATAGCTACTAGATGAAATGGTTTCCCATGATAGAAAGAGACTAGGGACATCACCCAACAGTGCATGAAACAATAGCAGGTAGTTCTTAGGACAACCCCTCAGCTGTAGACTGACTATAATTACAAAGTTGAAAAGACCTGGCGTGTGTGTGTGTGTGTGTGTGTGTGTGTGTGTGTGTGTGTGTATGTATGTGTGTGTGTATGTGTGTTTGTAAGAGAGAGAGAGAAACAGACAGACGGAGACAGTGACAGAGAAAGAAAGAGACATAGAGAGAAAGTAACAGAGATCTCTTAACGTATAGAGTTTGAGATAAAGAGAGTTGACATGTGTGTGTTTTGTGTGTGATACCAATACAAGTCTACTATTCCTGTTAAGGGGTATGTATATGTTTGAAGGAGGTTCTGTTGTTACTTTTATTACTAAACTATTTAATCAAATACCTTTTCTTTGAACTGTGTCCTCTGGTTGACTAGTATAAGTAAACACAGCGGTGGGGGCTCATGAGCTGTGGTTTGTGGTTTGGAATGGATCCTGATGAACAAAATCACTAAGATCTGGTATAGTTTCTCTGGAGGTGGGAGATTCTGGGTATTATAAAAGAATGTTATAATAAGTTCCTGGATTCCATGTATCATGCTTTATGAACGTTCTATTCATCTTATACTTCTGGGAGGTTTGATCTTGTAGGTTTATTAAACTTTTGGATGTTGACAATGTGAATGTGTGTGCATCTGTATGTATGTGTATATGTGTTTTTATTTTTTGGTTTGAATTATATTATATTTAATTCTCCTCTAGTGAGAATGACTTCAACACTTTATAGGACACAGTCACATAGGATTTCACATTCTCCCCTGCATACTCAGGGCAGATGGTTGGGTGACAGCATCTGGCACATATTCTGGGTAAACATTCCATGCCCTCTAAAGCAAACATAAACTCAAGGTGCCCTGTCCTTTTGCTTGGACCTCTGGCTGGCCTCCAAGAAGATTTGGTGAAAAAAAATTTGTCTGCTCAAGTCTACACACTGAAATGTGTTAGACTTTATATTGGGGGTGATTCTGAATTTTCTTTTATTAACGGATATTTCAAGTATGATATAGTAGGAGAAGAAAGCAATGGGGATTTGAGAGACCTCAACTCTAATCTTGACAGTCATAATTAGCTGTGTAATCTTGATCAAGTCACTCTAGATTTCAGTTTGCTCATCGCTAAAGATGGATTAAATGTTCCCTAAGTTTCTGTCCCTCTCTAACATTCTGTGTTCAGTTTTTCTTCATGTAAAAACTTTGCTTGCCCAATTCACAACACAAAATATGAACTCTACTATAAGGGGATTGCGTGCTATTATTTCTTTTACACAGGGATATTTAGAAGAAATTAGGAGTTAAATTATGCATTTTTCTGTAGGTAGCAGCCCATAAAAATGAAGGGATTTTTCTATGAATAGACTTGAGGGCTTTCTCATTGTATTCTTTCTTAATGAGACAGCTTCTTATAGGCATTGCTTGAAGTGTACAGACGCAACCAGGGAAAACATATTTAAGAGTCATGGGTGATTCTAGTTCTGTTCCTACTTATCTGATCATTACTACTCTGTCTCTGTTGCTAGACCATCTTCAGTCTCTAAGTCCCCAGGTTCTGTCCTGAACACTCATCTCTTCTCTCTATATATACATATGCTCTCCCTTGTAGAGCTCATTAGCTCCAATGAACACAATCTACAGATCATTCTGAAATCTATAATTCTAGCCATTGTCTTTCTTCTAAACTACCTGTTAATCATCTCTATGTCCTGTAGGCATTTCAAATTCATCACCTTTAGAGCTTTCTTCAAAACCCCCACTGATATAGTACTGATATTAATATGTTGGTTTTACAGATTAGGAAACTGAGTTAAATTATATATCTATAGTCACTGAGCTGTGAAATATTAGAGTCAGAACTTGATTTCAGTTCAGTTCAACAAAAATGTGTTAAGAACTTACTGTGTGCAGGGTACTGAGTTATTCTCTGCTCGCAGAAGGACAAAAATGAAACCTACAGAGCTCACAGACAGAGCTCTGTCCACTACTCAATTAATATATCTTTAAATAGAACATTAGAGCTAAAAGGAACATTTTACTACCTTGAGTAACATTACAGAATTAAATTATCTCAAAGGATAGGTTTGAAATAATATGAGGTGACCAGATGGCATGGTAGAGAGATCACTGGACATGGAGTCAGCAAGGGCACAATGGACTCAACCTGGACATGGGAAAATCTGAGTTCCCATCTGACCTCAGACATTATGAAGTGCAGGGCAAGTCAATTCACCTCTCTGATTCAGTTTACTCATCTATAATTGGGAATGCTAATAGTACCTACTTCCCAGAGCTATGAGAACTTTCATAATATGTATAATGCACTTTGTAAACTTTAAAGCCTTAAATATTAGTTATTATGATTATAACCCAGCAACCAATAAGGAGACATTTTGCTAATGCCTCATAATAATTAAACTGGTTAAGCTTACTGGAAGCAGGTTCTTCTAAGTAGTTTTAAAAGTGGAGATTATTCAGTTTTGTGGAAGGCACTGGATTGATAACCCAAATAGTAATCGATATGTAAGACCACATCGGACAGAAGCTGGATTGATTCGTGTTGCTCTAATAATTGGCCTCCAGACTCCTAGTTTTGACATGGAACAAAGGAAAGAAACTTCTGTGGCTCTCTCACAGAGATAGAGAGTGCACCCCAGAGTGAAACAACTGGACCCAGGAAAGCTTATTTTGAGTCACAGCATCAGGTGCCTGTGACACTAAGGGGCAGAACCCGAATATGTGACAGGGCCTGTCTGCAAATCCCAGCAACAGCTGCAGAGCAAAGGGCTGTCTTTGTAGAGATGTTGAGGTGAAAGCACTTCTGGCCAATCAGCCCAGCATTGATCTTGACAGCCACACACTTGGAATAGCATCAGTAGTGTTAGCACATGGGGCAGTGACATTTATAACATCTTCTCTGAATTCAGGGAACTCATGCATGTAGACATACATAAATAACACTGTGGACATTCATATCTTAATATTGGATGCAGAATGTTGTTTTTACTTTCATTTTTATTTTTTATTCTCATAGATTTGAACCTTTAGAAAAGGAAACCAGAATCCAGAACCCAATTCAGGTGAAACTAATTTGGGGTAAAAAAATGCAATAAATTTATTGAAAGCCACAGAGAAGGTTTAATGACTAAAGATTGTATTTTCCAGGATGTATATGGGCCAACTGGAGGGAACCTTAAAGAGGTATGTGTGGTACTGACCTGAGTCAAGTGATCAAAAGCTTTCAGAGCACTCTGGCTTCATGGGAGATGATTTCAAATCATTTCTAATTGCTCTACACTATGGTATTTCAGGGCCCAATTTCCTTTCAGATTCAAGTTTTGACAAAGTGGGAAGGTTTGCAAATAAGTGCAGTGTGTAGAAAGTAATGGGGGAGGGGGGAAGATTAGTTAGCTGTGTGAGACCACTTCACACTGGTATGCGTCAGAACACTGTGGTTGGAAACGTCTTACCTTTCATCTCTCCACTGCTGCCAACCACTCACTCGTACTCATTCATTCACTCACCTAATGTGTTTGGCAGGGATTTTAAAATTAGCATAGCTGTAAATTGTGAGTAAGGGCTTGTTGGAGCTCTCTAGATAAACATGTGTAAATGAAAAGGTGCTTGAGAAAGAAACACAGGCACTCTGGAGATTAAAGCCTAAGAATATCTCCCATCTCAGCACTCCCTTCAAATAGAGAGTAGTTGTACTACTGACCTTCTGGATGGCAGCTGTGGAGAGAAGCCTGGGTACACAAGGTGCAAAGATTGCTTCTCTTTGAGCACACATACATTTCCACCTGATTGGATCATGTTTGCCTTGCATGGAGAAGGGACAACTTTCACAAAGATTTAGGTGTTTCCAAATGTCACAGGAACCCATCTAAAGACTTACCTGATCCCTCATAGTTTCAGTGTTTTCCCTCTTTTAATTATTTCCTATTTATCCTACATATAGCTTGCTTTGTATGCATTTCTTTCCATGCTCTCTTCCCTATTAGAGTTTAAGCTACTTGAGGTCAGGGACTATAGGGTTTGGAGGTTTTTTTTGGCCTCTTTTTGTATCCCCAGAACTTAACATTAAGCCTGGCACATAATAGGCACTTAGTAAATGCTTATTGATTGGTTGCTTACTTGAGTTTGAAAGACTCTCAATGCAATGAACAACCATGATTCCAGAGGAAGCATGTTACCCACTTTCTTCCAGAGTGATCATGGACATAAAATGCAGGATGAGGCATACATTTTTGGTCAATGTGGTCAATATGGGAATTTGCTTTTCTGCACTATTCATGTTTGTTATGAGTATTTTAGGATTTAAAAATATTGCTCAATTTGGAATTTGACAGGAAGCCAGGGTGAAAAAAATAACTAGTTTAATAACTAAAAGTGTTTTAGCTAAGGAAAAATTTAAATCAAGGAAGTAGCATCTATGACTTGATAGTGGGAAAGGCTGAATCAAATCTGAACATCTTTTCTGTACTTACTGAACAGAAAGGATTACTTATGAAGTAATATGGAGAACATCATGGCACGGTGTATAGAGTGCTAGATTTGCAGTCAAGAAGACTTGGGTTCAAATCCTGCCTCTGACTCAGACTAGCTGTATAATTATGGACAAGACATTTAGCCTTTCTTGAACTATATTTTCCTCATCTATAAAGTGGAGATAATAATGACTGTGGTAGCCGCCTTAGGTTCAGACAAGATAAGGTATATTAAATGTTATGCAAACTATCAAGCTCTCTACAAATATGAATTATTATGACTACTTCCTACTTTCCTTCCTTCTCCTCCCCTCCAGTCTCAGATGAATTAGCGTGACATTTAGAATGCACCAAATCAGTCTGGGAAAATCAAAAGTGGGTTAGGTCCCAATGGTTTTTGGAACTCTTAAATATGGTAGAAATGTTAACAGTTGACTCCATTTGATTTTCAATGGAATTTTTAAAAAACCCAGTTTCTTGTGTTCACTTCAGAGTTCTAGTGTGTGGGAGGCTGTGGTTTTGTCACATGTTGATGCTGGCACCCTCTACATCATTCTCAGAGGGATCACTGGACTACTTCAACAAAGGGAAGTGTGAATTCAGCCCAGCATGAGGTACCCTAAATAAGCACACTATAGTTCAGGCTTGGGGCCTTGTGGTTTGTGGCTATCCAAGCTTGCTTGTTTATTGGCTCTTGGATTTATCCAGCTGTTTAGAAAAACAGCCAAATGGAGTCACATCGGCCTTGGCTGAATCCTAGAAATAGAGCAAGTCAGGGCAAAGGAACAAGAAAGACTAGACGGAATAGACTTAGGATCATAGACCTAGAGCTAAAAGGGATCTTAGGGTCATCCAGGACTTTCCACGTCCACCATTTTACAAATAAGAAAATGGAGGACTCACAAAGTTAAGTGACTTGCCCAAGGTCACATATAAAATAAGCAACAGAGACAGCATTTGAAATTGGCTCTGACTCCCATACTGGTGCTCTTTCCCACTGTATTATATTGTCTCCCTTTGAGATGGAGATTCTTAATTTCTTTGGGAGAAAAAGAGAGTACTTGATTGTGTCTAACTCTAGAGGTGATGATACGGTATGGTGTCTGGGAAACTATTAGGTGGCTTTAACTCTAGGTTGTTTGCTATGAGAAGTCCTTCCTTTGGTAGGGGCGGGGACCAGGGAACCATTTATAAACTTAAATAGGTGAAAATGGAAGAACACTGTCTCTTCTGTTATTGTTGTTTGTTTGTTGTTGGTTTTTAAAAGTTAGTAAGTTAAGAGTAGGGGGAAGGTTTGTCAAAATTTATCTTTTTTTTTCAATGTTCTGCTACTTTTTATCAAAGGTGGTTATTTATTTTAGTGTTTAAACCTCTTAAATCCAGCCAAACCTGAGGGGAAGCTGACACTAAAGATAGTATTCTATTGTTGTTGAAAAGAGAAATGGATTTGGAGTTAGAGCATTGTCAGGTTAATGGTATATAAGATCTTCCCTGCCCATTAATATGGAGCCCTGACACAGAGCCAATTAGGCTCTGGGTCACAGGGATTTCCATACCTTTCTAATCAAATACTGATTTCCAAGCTTCTGTGCCTAGTCTTTGATTGGAAACAGTATATATTGTATTGTTTGGAGGGAGAGGTGTAGGCAGAGAGAGAAGCAGGCAGAGAAGCTGTTGGAGGGAGGTCCTGTCTAGGGGAACTTGCTTGACTGAAAGAATGCTGAAGATGTAGGTGCTCCCTGGATTGGTGATGAATACTTGCTAAATCTTGCCTTCTGGTATCCTAATAGTAATGTTCCAAATGAATATTTTGGTTTTGTCTTGGAGGAAGAGCAGCTGCTATGAGTACCCCATTGGCATTACAAGCACCAGGGTTCAAACTCTGACTCAGCAATTTACTATCTGTGTAGCCTTGAGCAAGTTAACTAGTGTCTCACAGTGCCTTGATTTCCTTATCTGTAAAATGAAGGGATTCGGGGAGGCAACATGTTGTAGTAGAAGAGCACTGTGTTTAGAGACGTGGGAGCTGAGCTCCAATCTGAGCTGTGCTACTTACTACTTATGGGACCTTGGGCATATTACCTAACCTCTCTGGGCCTCAGTTTTCTCATAAGTAAAGCAAGAGGCTTGAACTGGATGACTTCTAAGGTCCCTTCCACTTTGACTCCTCTGACTGGATGACCCTGTGCTCCTTTCAGCTATGAGTCATATAATCTGATCGTGGTCTTAGGATCATTGGAGGCCAAGTCTTTGGTTTGGATTCAGGAGCTGAAGTGCCTGCTAGGCAAAGGGATGCTTGGGACTGGGTGGCCTTGGCAGTCCTTCAGCCTGTCCCTGTGATGGATTACCAGGCAAATATAAGTGGCTGCATTCATGACATTTGAACAATAGATTGAGAAAGGATGTTGGACAGAAAAGTACTGTCTGATTAATTCAGATGAGAAGGCTGAAACATTTGAAAGCACCCAAACCAGGTAAAAATAAGTTTGACTGTTTTCTAGCTTCTTTGGCAAATTGTTTGACCTGTGGATACTGGGCACACATGAAATACACTTTGCTTCATGGGAACTCTCTTCAAATACATAATCCGTGGGGCAGAAAGTTGATTTTTGCACACCCTCCCAACTCTATTTCTGCTTTATTACAGTGGCAAAGTCTGCATCCTTCAAAGAATTGTGATCCATTTATTCCCTAGGTTGTAATGGGGGGCATTAGAACACAATAAATTCCACGTTTTCTTTAATGCTAGCATTTCTAGTTCTGTCTTAAAAGAGGCAGAACTGATCTGGAGGCCTCCAGTTCCTTTATGGTCACAAACATGGGCATGGAATCATAGAGATGGAAGCATACATGAAGATGATACAGTCTAACCCTTTCATTTTACAGATGAGAAAAGTGAGGCCCAAGGAGAGGTTAAGTGCCTCACCCAAAGTCAAAGAGCTAGTAAAAGGGAAGGAACATGCCAAAAGTCAGATCCTTTGACTCTTAATCCAGGACTTTTTCCAAGAAAAAACATTGCCTGTGGGTCCAAGCTGCCCCCATTCACTAAAGAATAAAACATACAGCAAAGATCAGTAACTTTCTGCTTTGAGACCAGAGCGCACTTCAGTCTTACCCATTTGCTATCTCATTATCTCTGGACTTGTAAATGCACAGATTTGGGGCCTCAAAGGATCTCTGGGGCCATTTAATCTGACAACTTCATTTGATAGATAAGAAAAGCGAGACTCAGGGTGGTTGGGTGACTTTCCTTAAGATTGTAGGAGGGATTTTCTGGATCTGAATTCTTTCTTGACCAGATCTTACAGATTGAACCCGACCTTTTCTGTCTGAGCCCCTATCCCATAACTAGGCTGGGAGAGTTTCAACTAGACAACTAGCAAAGGATGTTGACACATTATGCCTTTGCATGAACATAATAGCCTGGATCATTCCATCAAGGCCAGAAGGAGAAAATCCTGATATTCCCTTGACATAGTTGCCAGTGCCACACTCCTTTCTCAGAGTATGGGTTTGGAAGCTGAAAGTAGGTTCGAAGAGGGAATGTCATAGATGAAGTCCAAATGTATACCCTCAGTCAATGGCAACTTAGTCCAGAGCCCAGAATTGTTCTCTAAAATGCTGACCAGGGGTGCTACCCTTTGAACCTTCGCTCCTGATGTTGAGGATATTGTCCCTCAAAGGTTTTATTATGCCAGTAAGTATATGGGTTTCTTAATTTCTCTTTTTCCTTGTAAGAGTGCCAAAGGGGTATGAAAACATGAAAAAGTCTTATAGTAAGAGAAAGAACAGGTCTGGTTATCTACCACTGGGCAGCAATTCCATTCATAATTAAAAGTTGATTGTAATTGCCCCTTCCTAATGTACTCTTCCATTAGAAAGTTTTATTTTTCTGTAGATGAACTTGGGTCACATATAATATGGGAATAAAGCCAGATAATTTGATTTATCCTATTGCAGTGGTTTATTTTGGGGGGAAGAGAGATAAATAGAAACATAAACAGTCACTTTCCCAAACTCTTCTAAAGCTAAAAATAGATGGAAAAATAAAAATGAATTGTTTTCAGGTTTGCAAATACACAGGGGGATTTGCAAGCACACAGCAGGGTTTTTAATTTCAGACTAAAGCATATTGGGCTGTCCCTAAGATGAACTCCAAATGATCATTTTCCAAGTAGAATTCAGAGTAGTCTCAGTATCCCTTTACCGTCATCTCCAAATCTTCTTTACACTTTTACCTTCTTAACATAAGATCTAAACCAATGCAGTGGCATGTAAGAGTCAGAAACAGACCAATGAAGTAGCATAAGATGAAATCACTTTTCTTTAAGGCAGCTGGATTTTATTAAGCAGAAAGATTCTAAAAGGCTTGCCCCCAAAGTATTGCTGGAAATTTGCATTTGAAAATATTTTAGGAAAAAATGAATGTTATTTGTTTCAAAAATGTGTTGCTATTGAAAATTAAAACTAATGTTAAAAATAGACAAAGAATCTTGTTTTATCATTTGAGGGTTGTTTGGGATTTTTTTTTTCTCTTGGTGGTATTACTAAATTTGCATTGCTGCTTTTTATGTGTACTATTTGAATCAAAGCAGCTGTCTTTGCTGGGACAATATCCCAATTCTACTCAAGTATTTCAGGACACAACCTCAGTGGGAAGCCTATCTATCCATGGGGTTGCAGCTTTTTTGAGGAGCAAGATTGTCTGTCCTAAACTATACATCACAGAACCACAGACTTTAGACTTGAAAGGGACTTCAGTCATGAAGTCCAAGGAAGAGTGGAAAGAAATTTCCATTTATCCGAAAGCGGTCACCTAGCCTTTACCTGAAGACCTCCAATGAAAAGAAAACCCACATTCTCTCAAGGCAATTTTTCCCTCTTTTGACCAACTCATTGTTAGAAAATTTTTTGTTTTGTTTTGTTTTTTTTTCTCTGAGTTGGAACCTAAACTGACCCCTTTGCAACTTGTATATGTTGCTCCTGGCTCTTCCCTATAGGGCCAAATGAAACAAGTCTGTTCTTTTGTCCCACCCCTTACATGACAGCCTTTCAAATACTTGAGGAAAACTCTCATGCCCTCCTTGAGTCTCCTCTCTATGCTAAACATCCCTAGCTTTTTAAACTGATCTTTACAACACCTAGTCTCAAAGTTCTTCCCCATGCTGATTGCCCTCCTCTGGGCATTCTATAGATTATCAGTGCCCTTAAAGTGTGATACCCAGAACTGAACATGGCATGCTAGGTGATGTCTGTCAAATGCAAAATATGGTGGGACTATCACCTTCATCTTCTAGAATCACAGAATTCCAGTTTAAGTTGGAAGGCACCAGGGAGATCCTCTAGACCAACCTCCTGATTTTAAAGCAGAAAAATTGAATTCCAGAGAAAGGACTTGTCCAGAGTGATGGAACCAGCTAGTTTCTAGCAGAGAGATGACTGAAATCTTCATTTTGTGACTTCTAGGACTATGATTTTTATATTGTGCAAATGCACTCTATAATGGAAAAATGAAGGCTAATTTCTGCATCTGAAATTTAGAGATTTCAACATATTATCCAGCATTTAAAAAAGAGCAACAGCTTTTTAAAATCTTTTTTATATTCCTAAAGATGCTTTGTCATTTGGGGGAGTTTTACATCCCTCTTGAGTTGACATTGTATACTTATTGCCTTTGACCTTTGACATAAGCTTTTGTTCGATAGACTTTTGTCCATTCTGTCCAGAAATGTCTTAGGTTGATAAGCAGCTGAGGGAATGGGAGAAGTTCAATTTCCACTAGTGATATGTTCAGACAGATAGTATTAATTCTTTGAGTCATCCGCAGCTTGATTCTCCTGAGATCATGGTGTTCTATGATTCATAGCCATGTATCACTGTCAGGACAAGATGAAGTTGCCTCTGATATGGAGAAATTATTTAGGAAAGCAGATTTCAGAAAGTCCAAAGAAATGATGGATGTGATCCCATGACCGAGGATGTTGTGAGGAAAGTATTTGGTAAACTTTAAAATGTTATATAAATGTGAGTTATTGTGAGTATAATTAAAAAAGAAAAATAGCTCAAGAGGGATGGGGGACCCTTAAATATAGAATACTGATGAGATTATAGTCATAAATCTTCCTGATGAAGAATAAAAGGGCTAGGTAACTATAGAAACTAACATAGTTGCAAAGGGGAGTTTTCTAATGAACTTATATCCAGAAAGGTCATTCATTTATTCATTCAATAAACATTTGTCAAGATCCTTTCTGTTGGAGGAATAGGCTAGATTTTTTAGGAAATATAAAATTTAAAGATGACAACATCCCCACTCTCAAGGAGCTTGTAATCTAGTAAAGGGAGAAAAAGCATGTAACTATAATTTACAATATTACATCATAAATGTCTTAGACAAGGCAGAGTAAACTGCTATGTGAGGTCCAAGGGAGGGTCAATACTGATCACAGTAAAAGAGAAGCATTCATTGAGAAGATGGTATTCAAGTTGGGCTTTAAAATTTGGGTAGGGATTTAAGAGATGAAGGAAGGATATTCCAGGAATAGGAAATTATTTGAGAGAAGATATGGAAATAGAACAATGGAAGATATGTTCAGGGATCAAAATTAGTTTGGTGTGGCTAAAAATAAAGTAATGGAAGGAAATGATATGAGATGAGGCTAGACAGGTAGGATGGCACCATATTAGAAGTCCTTGAACTTAAGGAACTGGAATTAACTTTTCAGCTATCTTCTGTGGAGGGCCTGGCTTTGAACCATAAGAGCACCAGGACAATGAGAACCATACCATAGTAGCAATAATAACTTTATTAAAATATGATAAATATTAAGTTAATTACCTCCAAGGCTGTTATAAGGAGAAAGTGGATTATTTTTTAATGCGTTTTGAAAGCCTTGAAGTGCTATCCAAATGTTTTTGCTGTGGTTGTTGTCATTGTTACTACTAATAACTTTAATAGTATGGGTGAACTCGAGGTTGTAGCAGTACATCTAGGTGAAGTCATAGCAAAAGCCTTTCATAACCTCTCCCTGTATCAAACATTTCTGGCATCAGTCTCAATCCCAATGGAGGCTTCAACAAGCCAAACGTGGCAGGCCTTTTTACTTAGACCGCTGTTATGGAAGCTAGCTAGAGAGAACGTGTTATATGGATTCCTGACTCAGTAGGTATTGTGCTGCTACCAAGTTTCAGACGGTGGTCACTGAAACCCAGGTAAAGACTCTTTTGTTCCCCCATCTATCCATACAATCTTCCAATAATTCCGTCTCCTACAGTAGGCAATGAGAATCATTTAAGGTTAGTTTTTTTTTTAACATAGCAGTAATATGAGCATAGCTAAAAATAAGAAAGATGATTCTTCTAGTAGTATGAAGAATATATTAGATGTGGGAGGGAGTAGAATTTGATGACCCATTAGACAGCTATTGCAGTTGTCTAGGAGGGTGCTAGTGAGCTTCGGTATTACAGCAATGACAGAAGCTATCCAGAGGAAGGGACATGTGTGAAGGAAGTTACACAACCTGAGCTCCTTGAGAGAAGAGATTTTTTATTCTTTTTTTTGTATCCCCAGTGCTTAGTACAATGCCGGGCACATATTTGGCACTTAATAAATCCTCATTCACTCACTGATGAGTGGAATCAATAAGACTTGGTAATTGGTTGTAAATTAGGGGTGAGGCAGATGAAAGCAGTCAAAGATAATCCAAAGATTATGAATGTGGGGAAACAGAATGAATGGTGGTGCCATGGAGGGAGAGATAATGAAGTTATAAGGGGAAGAAATTTATGGAGAAAGACAAGTTCAGACATGGAACAGTAAATATTTAATGTGTCCATAATGTATATTATGTGAGATGTGCTAGGCATTGGAAGAAATAGAAAATATATGACAAAGTGCTAGCCCTTAAAAAGCTTATAATCTACTTGTAATAATAAGACATATACATGTAAAAATAAAATGAAAGTTTAAATAAGAGTGCATGAAAATAGTATATAATAAATGCAATATATTCAGGTGGAAAAGTAGTCATTACTAAGTGAAAATCTAAATGGAAAATGTGGTATTTGTGGTGCATCTTAAAGTGAGGAATCAGAATTTGACAGGAAGAATTTGGGGGGTGGGGTTGGGGGGGTGGGCAGGAGAAACAACAGCATTCTAGACTTGCTATATTGTATGTTCAAAGGTGTAGAGAAAGGTAAATGCCAATGATATTCAGAGAATGGCAAATGATCCAGTTTGGTTGGGGTGAAAAGTACATGATATACAATGTGGTAGGAGATAATCCTAGAAAGGTAAATGTTGGAGCCAAGCTGCAAAAGACTTTGGATTTCAGGTTAATTAATCTGGATTTTATTCAGGAGGTGAGAGGAACATATTGAAAGGTTTTTTTAAGCAGTGGCTGACAAGATCAGATAAAGGCAGTGCATTTGAAAGGTGTATTTCAAAGGCGATGAATTGGATGAATTGGAAAAGGAAGGTGGAAGTGGGGATCTATACACAAAAGATGGAAGGAGAGACCTCATGTAATCAAGAGTGGATATAAGTGAGTGACATGGAATTGTAGAAATAGTATCAGAGTAGAGCCCAGGATGATCTGCCGTTTGTAAAAGTGATAAAGAGAACAAAAATAAACAACAACTTTTAAAAGTATTTTTACAGTGGTAAGGCTTTGTGATTGTCACCTGAACCCTGAAAGAAATGGAATGCCCCATATCACTCATGCTTTCTATTGGGTTCCTTGAGGTGTATGGGCCCTGGGCCTGGGTAGTTCAGGGACTCAGAAGAGGTTTACCATCCCAAGGTGGAAGGTACCTCTATGTTCCCAAATCCTAAAGAGTCATCTGATTTTATGAAGTTCCATTTGTAAAGCCCATGAAACCCCATACTTTGTTCTATGGCTTTTTGGAAATGTCTGACCACTCTAACTGGATTTTAATCAGTGCTAACTGAATTATGGACTTGATCTGAAGATCTGGATCTTGGATTCTCAGTGTAAGGTTTACTATGTATCTCACCACAATTCTACCCATTTTGCTCGTTTTCATTATTGCTATCTACTTTCTACTCCTTCTTCTTGGCAGGTCTAAGACTACCAAGTCCAGGGGTCCCCAGCTCAGTACACCTATGATCTGAGGTGAAGGTAGCTGGAAAGAACCAGGAGCTGTTCCTTTTTCTGTCCAAGCCTCCCAGAGACACATCCTTGGCTACCCTCATCTGCGAGGTGCTGATGCTTTTGTGCAGATCTTGAACATGCCCAATGTCCACAAGCTGGCAGAGAGACTTTGCTCCCACGTGCTGGCTGTTCACAGTGTTATGCGGACATATGTTGAAAATCATCATAAAGCCCTGAACCTTTCCCTTCTTCCCCCTTCCTTGCCTCCCATAGAGTCTCAAAAGACTAAGCTTTGGCATCTTTCAGTTGTTATACTGACCGTTAAGGTCAAGTGAATCTCAACTGCAATATTTTCAGAGGCTCTAACTCTATGGAAATGAAGCAACTAGAGGTCCTGGTGATAGAGTCTCTTCGTGTAGATATGCTTTGAAAATCCTTGGACCAGCAAAATCAACAGCTTAAGGTATACTCGAGCACTAAGTGACATCCAGCACTCAAGACCTATAGGAATGATATATGGCACGTGTCTTGTCAGGTATTAAAGGGCAGGTAAGCTAAGACAACTAGCATCAGGAATGATAGCTAATTCAGAAGGAACAAATTCAGGGTGAGATGACCAATTGGAAGAAAACTATTAATGTGAAAAGAAAAACAGTTGATACCATCATATCCCAGAATCCAAAGTAACAGATGACAGAACAGAAAAAACAGGACTCTGACACCCACCAGAACCAACCCAGCAAGGAGGTTCCTAAGGTCAAGAGACTAACTTCTGGTCCAAGTTAAACAGAAGGGACTATTGTTTATCCTTGAGGGATCTGAGAATGCCAGTCAGCCCCTTAGGAATCTTCAAAGAATTTTGCCAAACCTGCCCCAATTCTCAATCCTCTCAGTTTGAGCCCTAGTCCCTAGTTGTCCTAATCTCCTTCCTTGAAAGGAGGCAAGTACAAGTCATGTCTTCCCCCCTTTCCTCGTGTTGCCTATAATCCTCTGTGTGTTTATGTTCTCCCTCTTCCTCTTCCAAGGCCTCTATGGGTGTGTCCCTGTCTGTAACTATAACTGGCTAGCTTTCTGGGGCTATGTAAATCTTTTGTGCATCCCTTTCATAACACCTCTACTCCTTGAATGATTTATCTCTTACTTCTTTGACTCTTTGGAAACTAATGAGCCTTTCTTCTCTGCCCTTTCCTCTTTTCTTGGGAATTCTGCGAATCAACCCTCTCTTCTAGGGACCTTCTGGAAAATTTATTTACTATAATCCTCAACATGCTGGGATTGCTTCCTCTTGCCTCTACTTCTTCAGGAGCACTGCTTTGTGGCTTATCTTAGAACTCAGAGAAGGTGATGATACTCTAGGAAAATCTGGGAGGAGTGTCCTGCCTACCATTGAACATCCTGAGAGATCCCTACAGAAACCCTCATGTGTGTATGTGTATATACATATACATAAATATGTATGTATGTATCTGTGCATATATAATTAACTTTGTGCATATACACACATGACACAAATAAATCTGAGGATTTATGTGTGAAAAGAAATACCTTTATGGCAAAAACAAGAAAGGAATAGACCCACTGGTTGGGGCAGATAGTATTTGTTGAAGTGAAGACATTGTGAGGAAATAAGACTTGGCTGGCTCTTCAGGTTGAATTTCTTATACTGCCATTCCCAGGGGAGGTCAACTGAGGTTAGGGTCTTGCACTCAGCTCTGAAGGTTAGGGAACTTGATATTATCAGCTCACACAGTGCAGGCTCTGGGGAATTGATTCACAGCCCAATTCAATCTAATCCAAAGCAATCCAAGAAGCATTAACCAAACAGAGGCAACTGAATTGTAAATCAGAATTTATTGATTTACTTGGCAATAGAACCAGTATCAGTCATCTATACAAGGCACTCCCACCTTGTAAGCAAGTCCATGCAGGAGGCCAGATTACAAAGGCATAAAGTTGCTGTGTAAGCATGGGATCATTGAAATGACCGATCTTTGTTCTTTTTGTTTGGAATATACCTTCAAAAGGCTTTAAAAAAATTCCACTTGTTTTTCTTTGCAAGCCTCAGCTCATTCTGGATTTGAGTCTCCTTGTTGCTATTCTTACAATCTTGTGTGATGCCATAACACCCTTGACTGTGTGGTTAACAGTCACAGTGAAAGGGGGGAAGGGGAATAAGAGCCATTGAAAGGGAGGAAGGGGGAGAAGAGTCAGGAAAAGAGATAGGGAAGGAGCTGTCAGAGTAGTAGGAGAAATAGCATGAGTGTGAAATATTATAGAAACCAAAGGAAGAGAGTCAGAAAATAGGAGATGAACCACATTCCTCCTTTCCATTATTCAATCTTTTTTTTAAAAAAGACTTACTATGTGCCAGGTACTCTGCTAGTTGCTGTGATACAAAGACAAAAATAAAGCCTAACAATAACAACAACCATGTAACAATCCCTGCCCTCAAGGAAATTGCATTTTGTAGTATTGAGAGTCAAGTAGAAGTGAAATAATACCAGGAAAAAATGCTCTAAAATTCAGCAATAACAAAGCCATTAGTGGCCTCTTATTTCTGCGGAGGAGTAAGGAGTAAGAGGTAAGTTCAGAAATGACAACACAGGGAGTTGAAGTAAATGGTGGTGGGAAAATGGAATTGGGAGAGACCATAAAGGGGAAGAGAGGACATTAACTTAAAAGGGTGGGGTCCAAGGAAAGTATTTCTTTTCCTCTTTAATTTTGGAAGAATGCTTTTATAGAGGAAAGTAGACAATAGAGTACATTGAAGACATATGAGAAAATGAAGGGAATGGAGCAAGATCACAGAGCAAATAGGATTGAGAGTAAAGGTGGAGGATGTAACCCTAGTGAGGCAGAGAACTGCCTCTTCGTCTATGACTAGAGAGAGAGTATATCAGGTCATTAAGAGGTTTACAAGACTAGAGGAAGGAAATTGAGAAAGTTCAGGTAATATGGCATCAATCTTTTTAGAAAAAAATAGGAGGTAAGACCATCTGGTAAAAGTTAGGGTGGGAGGAGTGGAGCTGGGGCTTTGAGAAGAGAAAGTTTGAATAGCTGCCACAAGGAGTGTAACAGAGAGTCAGTAAGAGGAGGAATGAAGAGATTGACATGCTTCATTGATGGCCCATGAGGGTCGAGAGCTCAAATCCATAATGACACTTGCTGTATTTAAATGCTTAGAACTAGAAACAGGAGAAACAGATGGTAAGGGTTTTTTATGGTTAAGATTTAGCAGAACAGGAATGTCAAAATATCAATTGGGGGGGAGGAACAGTTTTGTTGAAATGGCTGTCCTAAAGGGTCAAGGATAAGTAGGGAGGGAAATGAGACTAGGACAGGGGCTACAGAGTAGGAATGTAAGAAGAATCAAGCTACTGAAGATGATGATTATGGCGACAACAAAGAATGTAAGGAATAAGGAACAGGTGGGAAGGATGGAAATATAATGAAAGGTAGAAGGGAATTTCTGACCATAGCAAAATAAAGGAAGAACACTTTTGATTGGTTTAAGGTGTGACCACCTAGGTAAGAGGTGAAAATAGATTGAAGATGGAGATCATAGTATAGAACTTCAAATAATGATGAAGAAAGACCTTAGACGAATCACTGTTGTAGATTATGAAGTATTCTAGGTTTTTTGCAGATGAAAAGTTAAGAGGAACATTGAATTATATGCTAAAGTCACTGAGAAAAATGAGAGAGTTCAGGAGATCAGAGGATAACAGAAGCAAAAATGTCATCAACTGATATAAATGAGATCCAATGAGATTAAATTACAATTATGCATTCAGGCACTTTAGAAATCTTAAAGTGATGCATGGATGTTATTATTGTATGAACTTGAATGGTAGAGATATTTAATGATGGCAATAAAGATAGGGTCTGGAAGTGACAGTGGGGAACAAGAAGTCTGTTGATCTTGTGGGAAGGATTTTAGAAATGTGGAATTCTCAAAGAAAATCTTAGATTAGCAAATGTGAAGCACTGGAACTCTTACATAATGAAGAAATCCAATATGAAAAGGAGTTCCTTGACAATGCAATAGAGATTCCAAAAGACATAAGGTGTCAGTGATATGTATACATACATACAAATATACATATGCACAAATGTATACACATACATATGTACACATGCATATATACATATGTTTACATATATACACACACATACATCTGTGATGCCAATCAGTGATTAAAGATCTTTCCCACCCATTCAATAGGCTTCAGGTGGGATCAGTTAAGGGAAGCTTGATTAGAGGTTTATTTGTAGGAAGGTCTACATGTTTTGTTTATTAGACTTTAAGCCTCAGGACTACATTCTTTACTTGATTGGGCATGAAGCCCTCAGGGCCTAAAAAGAATATATATATATATATATATATATATATATATATATATATATATCTACCCAAAAAAATTCAGTCCAAGGAGAAGGAGTAAGAACTCTGAGTTGACAGAACTGCAGAGGCAGTGCAGGGCAGATAGTGGAAGCCAAGGAGCTGTGGAGACCAGAGAACTGAGGAGGGAGAGAATGCAGGCAAGCAGACAGTTGGGATTTGTGAGTGTTTAAAGAAGGCCCTAGCAGGGGGGAAGGTTACAGTATGACTTGGTTCCTTGCTGTAATACTGTGCTATAATTTCCTTGTTGTTACATTGAGGTGGACTTACTGGTTTTGGAATGCAATTACTGCTATGTCAAATTGGAATTACTGGTTCTGGGATTTGATCCTTTGGTGTCTAAATAAATGTTGTACTTCCGCTGCCTTCTACCTAGAGAATCTCTTATCCTTTGTGATTCTGAACTATACAGGCATGTTCATGGTCATCTTTGAGGTCATGAATCTTGCCTTACTGATACAACATTCTCTCTCTCTCTCTCTCTCTCTCTCTCTCTCTCTCTCTCTCTCTCTCTCTCTCCCTCTCTCTCTCTCTACTATTCATGGTCCCATTTTGGGTTTTTTTTTTTGACAAAGATACTGGACTCGTTTGCCATTTTCTTCTCCAGATTATTTTATAGGTAAAGAACTGAGGCAAATAGGATTAAGTGACTTGTCTAGAGTCACAGGGATAGTAAGTGTCTGAGGCCAGATTCAAACTCAGATCTTTCTGACTCCAGGCCCAATGTAGGGACCTAACATGTATATGCACAAATATGTGTGTGTAATGTTATATGTATGTATATATGTATAGGTGTATGTACATTTGTGCATAACTACACAGATATGTGTGTACGATATAGGTATAATAGTCATATCTGTGTATACATGTATACACACACATATATATATGCATATATGTATAATAAACTCAAAGGGAATGCATTAAGATTAAGAAAGACTGAGAAAGGCTTCTTGCAGAAGATGGATCTTTACCTGAAATTTTAAGGGAAGTCAAGGAAGCTAGGAGGTAAAGAGTGAAAGCATTCCAGGCATGAAGGATAAATAGCTAGTGAAAACATTTAGATCTTGGAGATAGAACACCATGTTCAAGGAATATCAAGGAAGTGAATGGATTGCAGAGTATGTGAAGGTAAATACAGTACAAAAAGACTCGTTATCCTAATCAAAAGGGATGATTTTATATTTGATCCTGTAGAAAATAGAGTAGTATCAGAGGAGAGAAGGGAGCATACAAGATATTACAGTGGCAACATTGACAAAGCTTGAACACAGAGTGGATGTGGGGAATGAAAAGAGTGAAGAATCAAGGATAACACCTTGGTTTTGAGCCTGATTGCCTGGATGGATAATTGTGCCCTTGGAGAGTAATTTGCTCTTTGTCCTTCATTCTCCAGAAGTTAGGAAGAGGGGAATGTTCAAAGAAAAAGATAATGAGTTCAAGTACTAGAAGAGACCTTAAAGACCATTAGTCCAACCCACTTGTTTACAGATAATAAAACTGAAGACAAGAGAATTTAAATGCCTTGCCAAAGCTTATGCAGGTAGTGACAAAAGTCAGATGTCAACCAGGTCTTCTGATTTCCCACCCAATGGTCTTTGTACTGTACGAATTCAAAGCTTATTGAGCCACTATAATATGTCAATATGGAAATATGTCACAATCATTTTCTCATGAAAGAAATTTCACCTACATTTGCTAAATTGAACTGATGTTAAGCTAGAGAAAGTCTTCTCATGGTATGTTCCATGTCATGTTTTTTCAATATTTTTATCAATGACTTAAATGAAGATGTAGAAGGCATGCTTATCAATTTGTAGATAGCACAAAGCTGAGTGGGATAGCTAATACGTTAGATGACATAATCAGAATAATAATAATGAAAAAGATCTCAACAAATTAAAATAATGAGCCCAAATCTAACAAAATGAAATTTAATAAGGAAAATTGCAAATTCCTGTATTGTGATATTAAAAACTTGATAAGGATTAAATTCATTTTGTGATGCTCCAAAGTGCAGGACTAAGGCTAAGTGGAGGTCCTGGATGTTGACATCAATGTTAGATCAATGGGTTAATTTTCTATATCGAATCTAATTTTCCTACTAGAATCTTGATGTTGTTAAGCTATAGGAACTGTGACTTATTTAAATTTCATATCTTTCCTCTGTGCCCATATGTTTTTATTTCTTTTTTTATCAATTAATTTATTTTTAGTTTTCAACATTCACTTCCACAAGATTTTGAGTTCCAAATTTTCTCCCCATCTCTCTCCTCTCCCCACCCCAAGATGGCATGCATTCTGATTACCCCTTCCCCCAATCTGCCCTCCCTTCTCTTATCCCCTTCCCCTTCTATTTTCCTGTAGGGCAAGATAGATTTCTATACCCCCACTCCTTGCCTGTATATCTTATTTCCAAGTTGTATGTAAAAACAATTTTTGCATTTGTTTTTAAAACTTTGAGTTTTGCATTCTCTCCATTCCTCTCTCCCTACCCACCACCGTTGAAAAGGCAAGCAATTCATTATATAAGTTATACATATGTAGTCATGCAAAACACTTCCATAATAGTCATGTTGTGATAGACTAACTGTATCTCCCTCCATCCTATCCCACCCCCCCCCATTTATTCTATTTTCTCCTTTGACCCTGTCCCTCCTCAAAAGTGTTCACTTCTGATTATCCCCTCCTCCAATCTGCCCTCCCATCTGTCACCCCCCCATCCCCTTCCTTTCTACCTTCCTATAGGGTAAGATAGATTTCCATACCCAATTTACTGTGTGTGTTATTCCCTTCTTAAGCCAAATCTGATGAGACTAAGGTTCACTCATTCCCTTTCACCTCCCCCCTCTTCCCCTCCACTGTAAAAGTTTTTTCTTGTTTCTTTTATGTGAGATAATTTACCACATTCAACCTCTCCCTTTTTCCTCCAAGTACATTCCTCTCTTATCCCTTAATTTTATTTTATAGGTATCACCCCTTCTTATTCAACCCTGTGCCCTCTGTCTATATATATTCCCTCCAACTACCCTAATAATGAGAAAGGTCTCATGAATTACAAATATCATCTTTCGTGTAGGAATGTAAACAGTTAAACTTTAGCAAATCCCTTATGATTTATCTTTGCCTTTTCATGCTTCTCTTGAGTCTTGTACTTGAAAGTCAAATTTTCTATTCAGCTTTGGTATTTTCATTGAGAATGCTTGAAAGTCCTTTATTTGATTTAATTACCACTTTTTTCCTGTGAAAGATTATGCTCAGTTTTTTAATTAGATTTTTTATTTTTAGTTTACAGCACTTAGTTTTACATGTTCTTCAGTTTCAAATCTTCTTCCCTTCCCTCCCCTCCCTCTCCTCACAAGATGTCATGCAATCCGATATAGATTCTACATAAACCTTTGCATTAAACTTATTTACACAATACTCAAGTTGCAAAAAAGATTTATGACCAATGGAATGCATCATGAGAGAGAAGAAACAAAACCAAAAAAAAGAGGAACAAAAGAAAGATTATACTCAGTTTTTCTGGGTAGGTGATTCTTGGTTGTAACCTCCTTTGCCTCCCAGAATATCATATTCCAGGGCCCCTGATCCCTTAATGCAGAAGTTGCTAAATCTTGTGTTATCCTGACTGTGTTGCCACAATACTTAGATTTTTTCTTTCTGGCTGCTTGCAATATTTTCTCCTTGACCTGAGAACTCTGGCATTTGGCCACCATACTGCTAGGAGTTTTCCTTTTGGGATTTCTTTCAGGAGGTGATTGGTAGATTCTTTCAATTATTTCAATTCAATTCAAAACCAGTTGTTTTTCCAATGAGATATTTGACAATGTCTTCTATTTTTTTCAATCTTTTGGTTCTGTTTAATAATTTCTTGATTTCTCATAAAGTTATTAGCTTCCATTTGCTACATTTAAATTTTTAAGAAATTATTCTCTTCAGGACCCCCTTTTCCATTTGGCCAATTCTGCTTTTTAAGGAATTCTTCTCATTGGCTTTTTGGATCTCTTCTGCCATTTGGGTCAGTCTATTTTTAAAGTGTTATTTTCATTAGTATGTTTTGGGTCTCTTTTAGCAGTCTGTTGACTCATGTTTCATGATTTTCTTGCATCACTCTCATTTCTCTTCCAAATTTTTCCTCTACTTCTCTTGCTTCATTTTCAAAATCATTTTTGAGCTTTCCCATGACCTGAGACCAATTCATATTTTTCTTGGAGCCTTTGGATGTGGGAACCTTGACTTTGTTGTCTTTTTCTGGTTGTATGTTTTGATTTTTTTATCATCAAAGTGAGATTCTATAGTCTGAGTCTTTTTCCACTGTTTGCTCATTTTCCCAGCCAATTACTTGACGTTTTAACTCTTTGTTAAGGTAGGACTCTGCTTCCAGTGTGGAGGGTGTACTGTCTCAAGCTTCACGGGTTTTGTGCAGCTGTTTTCAGAGATCCCTCTAAGGACTGTAAATGTAAATTTTCAGTTTTTCCAAACTGGTATGATCAAAGGAGAGGTGTTTACTCCTCTTTTGGCCTGTGTTCTGGTCTGTTAGTGACCACAAGCACTCTTTTCTGTCTTGGGCAGAAAAGGAGGATTCCCTCTCTAATGCCACCACAAGCTCACCAAGCCAGCATTCCTCCCTGCCCCAGGACTTCCAGCCCAGACTGGGACCCAGGCCAAATATGGGCAAAGCAAGAGAATCCTGTCTCAGAACCAGAAAGCAATACCTGCAATCCCCCTCTGACCAGCCACTTGATCCCTGCACTGTCTGTGGACTAAGAACTCTGGAAGCATCTACTGCCGCCACTGCCTCTGGGGTTGGGGCTGGGGCTGGACCATGTTTCTCTCTCACCCAGGTCTAACAGACCTTTCCCACTGACCTTCTAAGCTGTCTTTGGCATTGTGGTTTGAGAAGTCTGGAAACAACCATAGCTGCTAATGATTCAGTCCCGTGAGGTGTGCTATGGGTTTGCTGGGGGCCTAGTCTGTTCTGACACATTTTGCACTGGACAGCACTCTTCTCTCAGACTGGCACAACAGACCTTTCCTGTAGATCTTAAAGTTTGTCTTGGGCTAGAAATTTGTTTCACTCTGTCATTTTGTGGGTTCTTCTGCTTTAGAATTTGTTTAGAGTAATTTTTTACAGGTATTTGGAGGAGAGCTCAAGTAAGTCCCTGCTTTTACTTTGTCATCTTGGCTCTACCCTCCCCCATATGTTTTTAAGAAAGTTTATTAAGTTGACCAGGATTTAAGAATATTTTTAAAGAACAAGTGATGCTAATTAATGCAGTATATTTTTTAAAATTGATTAAGAAAATAGAGATAATAGTACGAAAAATTTTTATTTTAAAATAAGCTATAGTATCTACTGGCAATTGTGGATTTAAAGTACATTTGTATAGATAGAAGAAATTATAATAACTTATAAAATTATAAAAAATGAAATCTCAGTTGCTGTGCCTGATTCTTACAGTGTCAACTTGAATTGACTCATATCAATTTGAATTGACTCAGTCTCTAGTCTCTGTTTTAGCACTTCCAGTCTAAATGGGAGAATGACATAGTGAACAAGGAGAGGGAAAGAAACCCCAGGTTTCTCTACTCCTACTACTCCTCTCCTGAGTATGGAGCAAATAATTTGAGAGTTTTTAAATATACCGAATCCTGGTCCCCTTTTTAAATTTATTCATGCCTGGTCCCCAGAGTGGAGTGGAAGGGAGTTGAAAGGGATTTTTGGAAGAGAGATTAAAAAGTTAGGTGGATCTATTTGTTCCAGTATCAGTGACCACACATTTTAAAATAATTTCACCTAGTGCACAATAGGCAAAATCAATTTGAAACATTTTTTTGATCTACTATCTGCACCAGTATGGTTTTTTTAATAATGGTAGAAAAAATAGAACAGACTTCCTCATTAGTTACATAATTTGGCCAAATTCTTAGTGATTATATTTTCTTTATACAATATATTTTGCCATAAGGGTCATTTGGGAAAAAGGTAGAACACTAAGTGGATAGAATTATTACCCTTTTCTTTACTCAGCTAGAAAGGATTTACTCTTTTTTCTCTCAAATGGAGAACATGGTTTGGAAACCTGGGGTAAATGGGGAAAAAATTACTTTACTTCACTTATTCTGTTTCTTGCTTTAAGTTAGTGCACCATTAAAGCCATTTCCCCCCTGTTGTCCCCAAGTCCCCAAAGCACTTTCCTCATTTCTGTCTGGCATTGTGTAGACTTTCCGCATATGAGGTAATGCTATCCTTTGACAGTACTACCACAACAAGGTCTGCTGAATTTCAAACAGGTTTCCTTTCTGTTTGAAGGAATGAACAGGAGCACTAATCATGATTCTAAGTAAGATAAGGGTGGTGAAGGCAATGCACAAAAGGAAAGACTTTATGCTTTTTTCCTGATATAAATGTGGGCAGGAATGTGATCCCAGAATTGTGAACTCAAGTAAATGGGGTCATGGACACATACTCACACATATATCTTTCACATTGATTGGAATGGACCCAGGCCCAATTTGAAAGGAGACGCTCAGACAACTTGAAGTCACACTCAGAATAATGTAATTTGAACTATCCCTCCCTGAGGGAATGAAGGTTATTATCATGATGGAAAAATACCATAGACATTTTACTGTTTAGGAGAGCTTTGAGATTATCTCTACTGGATAAAGGATACCAACAGAATTCAGTAGCCAGTATGTGTGACATTGAGTTCAGCATTTGCTTTTTGAGTTTTGACTTGTCTGTCTTTGTTTCTCTATTCATTTATTTAGTAATCATTTATGAAAGATACATTATGCACAAATAATAAACATACGAGTACATATAAGAAGTGAGGAGCAACACCAACAACAAAAGAAGTGGGGAGAAGGTATTAAAAATCAATTCCAAATGCATTTCCTATATTTCTACTATGTGGAAATCACGAGAGAAGATTTTGACCACTACTGAAAATGTTGCCTGGTAAGGAGGGGAACAAAATCACCAAATGTTTATAATTCAAAATATACATGATGAGTACATTAGAGATGTGATCAATGTGTTATGATAAAAGGATGAAAAGACATAGTCTTTTCCTTTATGGAGGTCCTGAAAAAAAGAACTGGCAGGGATGATTGCCAAGTAATGACTAGATGATCATGGGAAATGGGAGAGCTACCATAAAATCAAAGTCAGTGATTTTGACTTAGAACAAGAGGCAAAAAAAAATCTTATGAAAGCAGCAAACTCTCTCAAAGCTAGAGTGAACAAAATAGAAGATAATAACTCCATGAGACAACAAGAATATGAAAAGAGTCGAAAGATTTTAAATAATAGAAGAAAGGTTAAGGTATATTATAACAAAAATAAATAACCTGAAAAGCAGAGCTTGGAGAAATAATTTAAAAATCATTAGGCTACTTGAAAGTAATGACAAAAAAAAAGTTTTCTAGATATCATACTTCAAGAAATCATGTTTTTAAAAAGAAAATAAATAAAACCTCCTCGATCTTTTGGAACGAGAACACGAGATGAAAATAGAAAGCATCCACTAGTTATTATACTAAAAGAAGCCCCAAAATGAAAACTTTAGGATAGAGCCAAAATCCAGAATTCCTAGGGCAAAGAAGAAATACTGCAAGCAGCCAGAAAAAAACAAATTCAAGCACCGCAGTCAGTATTACACATGATTTGGCAGCTACCATTATAAAGGAGTAGAGACCTTTGAATATGATCTGCAAAAACAAAGTGTATGGATTTATAAACAAGAATAATTTACCCAGCAAAACTAGTATAATCCTACAGAGGGGAAAAAATTCATTTAAAAATCAATACCTTTTGGCCTGGGCTTAGCTACTTAGATGAACACTTATAACCACTTTCTACCATAAATCTAACTACTCTACTCTTGGGGTTCAGAGTGGTCAGTAGCCTCATATGTGTGATGTGTCAAAGAAAATGGCTCCTTAGTGTGTATTATTTTTTGCTAAGAAATGCTTAAATTTTTATGTAGGAGAAAAGGGAGTTCAGAATCCTAAAAAACATACATATTTTGACATTTCATATTTTTGGAACATGGTGCATGTGAGAACTTGTGTTGCTTCATACACACACATGCATGTGTATGTGTAATACATACATGCATATATATATGTGTGTGTGTGTGTGTGTGTGTGTGTGTGTGTGTGTGTTTGTAACAGAGGTTTTGTTCTTTCTTAATGGGGTGGAAATGGAAGGGAGAAAAAGCAGATTTTCATGGAATAAAAAAATTAATTTAAAAAATTACCTGGGTTACATTCCAAATCTTTTCGTTCAATAATTGTGTGACACTGTGAAGTACAGAGTACTACCTAAAGTCTGAGTAAGCTAAGATTATTTCTAACTGAAGTAGGTCAGTGTAGGCCTCATGGATAAATGACATTTTATCTAGGCCATTTGTTATAGTTGTTCAGTTGTGTACAACTCTTTGTGATTCCTTTTGGGGTTTTCCTGGCAAAGATACTGGAGTGATTTGCCATTTTCTTCTCCAGCTCATTTTACAAATGAGAATACTGAGGCAGACATGGTTAAGTGACTTGCCCAAGTTCACATAGCCATTAAGTGTCTAAGGCCAGATTTGAACTTAGAAAGATGAGTCTTCCTGACTCCAGGGCCAATGCTCTATCCATTGGGCTTCCTTCCTGCTTTGGGCTTTTAGGAGGCTATCTAATTACTACATACCATATTACCTAAGAATGTTTCTGTTAAGCTTATATTAGCTGGAATCTTGTGTGTGTGTGTGTGTGTGTGTGTGTGTGTGTGTGTTTTCTTAGATATGCCACTACTTGGTAGAGAAAAGCAGGTATTTAGCAATAAAACAGTAATGGGGAAAGAATGAAGAACATAAGATTTCACTCCAAGAGAAGAAATATGGCAGTGTTGAGTAATCTTTTTTTTTCCTTCATTTTGAAGAGGACCAATGACATTACAAGGTGATGTTTTGACTTGGACAAAATTACACAAAGTTGCCAACCTCACTCTCTCTTCCACAATCACCGAAGGTCAGTGGCAAAACAAAGTCAGGATGACTGGTGATGGCCCAGGATCCAGTGGATGACCTTGGCATTTTTGATGTCTTACCAAGCTATAAGCACTCCACAAGATCTGTTTCAGTCACCTTTATGGCTGTTGGAACAAATTGTACTCATTCACTCACTCATATCACTGGAGGTAATCTTTGCATGCTTGGAGTCCACATTCCCCAACTCATCAATGGGTTTGAGGCCCTTTGGTTACCCTCAACCTGATTTAGCTGGTCTGCTGAGATGTTTTTACTGGATGTGGCTGCTGTGCATGCTACTAATTCTTAGAGCCACAAGTAAGAGTTAAGTGAAAGATAGACACCAAAAATGAATGAGCCACCCTAAAAAGGGCTTGGCAACCCCTCATACCAGAGGTGCTAGTCCTCCCTGAACACCCCATACACCCAACAGGAGGATAACATATAAATAACTAGATATATACAGCGTATGTGGAACCTTGAGTATAAGGCTCTGGTAAATGGATCTTCACATGAGTCACCTCAATTCTTTAAGGAGACAACACAGAGCATCTAAACCTATAAGATCATTTTGTTACTCCTATATTGAAATGTGCCTAGATTGAAATGTGCCTCCTTTAAAACTTTGCTCTCAATTTCAATTATTTTTTACAACAGTGAGAAATATAGGTTTCACATTGAGACAGCCATTTTCTTTTTATTCATAACTGATGTGCCACATAGCCCTAAAATGACTAGGCCATTTAAGGAAGGGGTTCACTCCAGTCATCTCTTCATTACCCATCCAGTTGCATTCTTCTCTCCATCCTACAATACCTCTTTTTTTGTATTCCTTCTGTGTGTAGTCTTCCCCTATTTAATTGTAAGGTTCTTGAGGGCATGGACTATTTCTCTTTTTCGTATTTGTATCCCTAGGTCTTAGCACAATGCCTGGCACATAGTGAGCAATTAATGAATGTTTATTGACTAACTGATTGACTGTCCTATGTTAACAGTCATAGAATAGTGGAGAAGTGTCCCAGACCAATATTTATGAACATGTACAGTATATATGTCTGAAGCAATGCCTAAACAGATTTTGAAGCATGTTCAGAGATTCTGTAACTGGTTCTGGGCTTCAGATTCAGTGGTGAAGGGACAGAATTTTGATTGGCTGCTCAGCTGGAAATGGGGTGCATTCAAAAGTCACTAACTGACCAAAGTAAACCTATTTATTTTTCCTTCCTGACTATGTTCAAATGAGCTTATGACAGCCAGTGAAAATCACCTGTGGGGATACAAATCTGAGGTGTTTATCTCCCCACCATCATTGCCGCCATGTGGCAATGCCACCACGTGACCCTACTATTGTTTCTATTGCTGTGGTATCTAGGTAAAGGAATAGTGGAGATGGTTACTACCCTGTGAACTTCAAATTTTATGCTAGCATACATCAGAAAATCTGGGAACTGGAGTCAATGCTGGGACTTTTGGGGAACCAACTATGGGTGAGACATCAGCTGAAGCCTCAAAAAGATCACTTCTCTGACGCAGTCCCACAGTAGCAGAGATTCAGACTTATCCATCGACTATACTGCATTTGGAAGTGAACTTGATGAGATGAATGCTTTGTAGCAAATGCTTTAAGTGTAACACCATTCTTCTTAGGACTGAACTGACGTATGATGACAACCCTGCCTTTGGGGTGAGGGTCAGGGGAATAATACTTCATTATTTCTGTTCTTGGCAGTATATATATATATATATATATATATATATATATATATATATATATATCCCTTTGTAAAAGCTAATTGATGTTAACTGATTAAAAGATGCTGAGGCAGGAGACTACCAATGATGATGTTGTAACTGGTTAATAATGGGGAAAATATACTGCAATATGGTTTTGAACTGATGGCATATAATTACTCTGATCCCTCCTAAGTAGCTCTAGAATCCCAAGAGTTAATATAGGTGACCTGGCTCTTGAAGAGAGAATCCAGAGTTTCACTACAAAAGCATCACTGTTCCTAGTTAATAGCAATTGGAGTACCTGGAGATTTGTCTTGCCGTATGGTAGGAAACTAGTTCTCTAAGAGTTTATCTCTCCCTGTATCAAACCTGTCAAGATCTCAGCCACAACAACAGGCCCTTCTAAATATATAGCTTGGTCATTTGAATTCAAACAAAGCCTACCATATCAAAATTAGGAACAATTAATTTGCTACCTGGGGGATCACATCCTCAAAAAATATATTTCTTAAAATCAAGATGCCCATTGAATATCACACCAATGAAACTTTTACTTGCTATCTTCTTTCCCCACCCCCTGAAATATGTTGAAAGTTTGGAGACTTGACTGGTCACAGTCCCCGATGAACACGACTCATAACATATAAAGAAATGGCACAGTAGTGTCAGTGGAAGAATGCGAGGAGGACAGAGTTTTAGCTCTTATGGTTGGCCAGGGTGGATGGCAGCATACTAAGCCTCTTCTGCTCTTGAATCTTTAGGGTTGATAAGTGCTTTCAAAGTGATGCAATGAGATGCTTTTCTGGTGTCAATTAAAGTAGAGCAGTGTTTACTTTAAAAAACTGGTTAACCTCTGGGACCTACAGGTTAAATCTTTGGATGCTAGCATGCACAGAGATTTAGTCATTCTTAGAAAAAGGATATTTAGTTGATGCTGTGTATGAATAAGGTATAAATGTAAAAAATGGGCTCCCTGGGGAAGCAGAGCCAGGTTTTTCTCAATTGCCTGAATTAGCTATTGTACTATCTTGAGCACCTAACTTAGCCACTAGGGAGTGATTTGGGAATTTGAGAATATAGCCCTCACTTTAGCTCCAGCTCAGACCCTTAAAAACAATATTGAAATTCCCTTTAATAGAATATTTTAAAATTTACTAGTGAATATATCCATATTACATCATCTTATTCTCCTTTACTATTCTATGAAGTGTTTTTGTCCTTACTTTAAAAATGAGGAAACAGACTTCAAAGACTTGTGCAAGGTTTCACAGCTAGGAAACAGTAGTGATATACTCAAGGTCCTCTGACTTCAGATGCAATATCCTTCCCCACAATACTACACTACTGCTACAGATGACTCTACATTGATCTGATTCTGCAGAACAGTCAGACTATGGGGAGTCACCATATGTTGGCTCATGGAGGTGTACTTCTTGACTCCATCAGAATGCATGGGGGAAGGCTCAAGTTATTCTTGATCAACATGACAGATATGAAAAATGGGCCTTCAGAAATGATCTCACTGAAATGTCTTCCTATAGGAAGGACCATACTTGAATTAATACCACCAACTGATGAATATCTCGTCAACCTTACCATCCAAGAGACTTGAAGAAAGACATTTCACTTTCTTCAGCCTCAGTTTCAGTTAGTCAAGAAACATATATTAAGCACATACTATGTACCAGGAAGCAATGGGGATACAACGAAATATAAAAGATAGTCCCTGCTATCTGGGAGCTCTTAGTCTAATGGGAGAGACAACATGCAAATGCTCTATACCAGATTATTTGGAAATAATCAACAGAAGGAAGGCACTTGAATGAATGGAGACTGGACAAAAGAGTTCTTATAGAAGGTGATCTATTAATTGGTACTTGAAGGAAGCAAGAAAAGCCAGAAGTGGAGAGAGTGAGGACGGAGAGCATTCCAGGCCTGGGGGACAATCATTGAAAATGGCTGGAGTCTGGCAAAACAATGTCTTGTGAGAGCAACAGTGAGAAGTCTACAGAGTATGTGGGGAAGAATAGGGTATAAAAGGACTGGAAATGTAGGAAGGTGCCACATTATGAAGGGCTTTGGAGGTCAAAAGATTTTCTTATCTGTAAAATGAAGGGAGCCGACTAAATGATTGCAAGGTTCCTTAGCCTTAAGTCTATGGTCTTATGTGTGTATTTGTAAAGATTTCTAATAGAAGACATCTTATGTCGAAAGAGGACAACTAGGGCTGTGAAGGGCCTTAAGTTAATACTATCTAAGGACTGATTGAAAGAGTTAGAAATATTTAGCCTGGAGAAGAAAAGAATTCAAAGGGGACATAATAGCTATCCTCAAATATTTGAAGGGTTGTCACATGGAAGAGAGACAGGGTTTATTCTGTCTGGCTCTCAGAGGCAGAGCTCAGGATAATTTGTGGATGTTATAAAGAGTAAATTTAGACACCATCAGAATTCCCAACAATTTCCTATCAAAAAATGGAGAGAATTCTCAGCAAGCAGTTCTCCTTTATTGGAAATCTCTAAACAAAGAATGCATGACCTCTTACTGGTTATATGTAGAGGGTATCCTTGATCAGATATAAGTTGAATTAGATGGCCTCTGTATGAGTGCCCTTCTGATTTTGAGATTCTGTGATTCTATAATATATTCTATTGTTTCCTAATGAGAGCTATCAGGGACTCTTTGTTATGTCTAATCTAAATATCTCCCACTATAGTTTTTTACTTATTTTTCCCTTCCCTTAGAGATAAGAAGGCCTAATCCTTTGTTCAAGAAGCCTTTCACATACCTGATAAACATGATTATTTCTCATAATTAGAATCACAGAATCTTAGAGTTGGAAGGAATCTTAGACAACTACTGGACTGATACATTCATCCTCTCTACTGTGTATGTCCATGAACAATGGGCATTCAATCCCTGTTAGAACACTCGTACCCAAAGGAATCTCACTTATCAGATAAAGTAGTTCATTTTTGTTCTGAATAGCTCTAACCCTTATGAAGTTCTTATTCTAATCCTGTGGGTGACATGACTGCCTTGACACCTGAGGAAAGAGAAGAGATGAGTTAAAAATGTGTACCGCATGCCTCAGGTATTTTTGTTTGGTCATCTGTTGTCAAAACTCATATCAAAAAAGCAATTTTCTGGGGCAAGAGTCTGACAATGACTCAGTCACTTAAGGTTAGAAAGGACACGATCTCAGTTGAGGAATACATCGGTGGCCGGACCACTTCTGCGGATGTTACTGCTAGCCTATATTGGAAGTGAGCAACCTGTTGAAGTGGGGGAAGGAACCTTCTGGAAAAAACCAAATATAATAGAAAGGCCACGAGGTATATACTTTTCAAACAAGAAAATAAAGGGTTCCTGTGTATTAGCTAAGTTTGGTTAAGGGAAGAGGATAACAGCAGCATAGACCAATCTTCACGGTGCTCAGTGGAAACTACAGTCTCTTGGAAGGGAAGGGAGCCTAAGTTCCAGAAAAGGAGCAATCAATCAACAACCATTCTTTTTTTTAAATAGTATTTTATTTTTTTCCAATTACATGTAAAGAAAGTTTTCAACATTCACTTTTATGAGATTTTGAATTGCAAACTTTTTTCTCCCTCCCTTCCTCCCCTCCTCCCTCACTTTCATAAAATTTTGAGTTCCAAACTTTTTTCTCCCCCGCTTCCTCCCCCCTCCCTCCCCAAGACAGCAGCAATCTGATATAGGTTATACATGTACAATCGTATTAAACATATTTCCACATTAGCCATATCAACAATCATTCTTTCAAAACTTACTATGTTCTTGGAGTAGAAAAAGTTATCCTCCAAATAAGGAAGTGATGGATATGCTGGGGACTAAAGGAATTATTCCACATCATTCAGAACAGAGAGAATGAATCAAGCAGGAGAGAGACAGGCAAAAGAATGAAGAAGGCATTCTATGTTGGCACAGAAAGGCCTGTGAAGTAAGGGGAGAAAGGAAACTATTTTGAAGGCCTAAGATAAAAGGTGCTATTTTTTGCTTAAAAAACTAAAATCTGTTTTATTGGGAACATAATATCAACAGACATTGACATTTGAATATACAAAGAACAGAAAAGAGGATAGGATTATATATAAAATTCAACTGTTATATTTAGATTTTTCTTCCTCTAGATCTTGATCTATGTAACACAGTCATTCTCAATATCTGTTCCTCTCTCAAGTACCTTATTAAATGTGCTGTCAATTTAATATTAAAAAAGAACACATAGAAAATAGCACAAGGAAGTTCATAAGGAATCCAGATAAAAAAGAGATAATATAATTACTACCATTTTAAATTTAATATACATTGAAGAAATTCTCTTATTTTCTTTTGTATCACTATCAGTACCCCAGTAATTCCTACCCCTTAATAGAATCCCTCCTTTGTAAAAAAAAAAAGTACAGTGAAGGAAAACAAACCAATATATTGGCCATGTATGAAAATATGTATCTCATTTTGCATCTTAGCCCCACGAGGCAGGAGAAATGCTTCATTATCAGTCTTTTGAAGTCATGATTGTTCACTGCCTTTCATCAGAGTCTTTCATTTGAAGTCTTTCAAAATTGTTTCCTTGGCATTTTTGTGGTCATCATGTAGATTGTTTTTCTGATTTTGCTGACTTTACTCTGTATCAGTTCCTACAAGTCTCACCGGATTCCTCCAAATCAGTCATATTCATCATTTTTTACAACCCAGTCATATTTCACTTCATTGGTAGACTATAATTTGTTCATACATTAAAAGTATATGAAAAATGCTGATTGTTCCCCAACCAAGAACCAATGAGTATAAAAGAGCCTTAATTAAGTCCAAGAGGCCTCTAAGATCTCAACCTCTAGGTTGAAGAAAAGGAATCCAGAAGGCTAAAGGTTTATAGCTAGAGGTCAGGAAATATGAAAATATCTATCCCAGGCAGTGGCATGATTGATTCTGAGGCAATCACCTTGGGTATACTCTAAAAATCATGACCAGGAAAAGAGAAAAGCTAACATCTCATAGTAACAGCAACTCACATTTCTATATTTTTTTTTTACAATTTATCAGTCAACTAGCATTTATTGAGCCCATCCCTTGGAGTAGGTAACATAAGTATTATTAGCTTCATTTCACAGATCAGAATGAGGAAACAGAGGCTCAAAAGGTAGGAAAACAAATAGTTCTGACAAATACTCAGAGCCTAGAGGGAGAGACCAATGGTATAGGGAAGAAGCACCAAGAGAGTAACAGATGGCACTTCCCATGATATACTAAGAGATAGCAGGAAGAAATGTGAAGGAGGGAGATGCTAAGTTCTCTATTTCTATAACACAGTCACTCTCAATATCTGTTCCTCTCTCAGGTACCCTTAATGTCCAGAGATGAAAGCAAGAAAAATGGACTATTTTGATAGTGATTGTTTCAGCTAATGCTCCCATTGAAATGACATAGGAGTTAAAGTGCCTTTGGTAGGCATACGACTCCCCTTTATTTTTCACAGAAGACCAATTAAACATACTGGGGAGTTTTTTTTACTTTGTTTTGTTTCCAACCAATCTTTTTGTGTGAGTTTGGTATATTTTTTTTTAGTAGTCTACACAAGGAGAGAAAATTTTGCTGTGTATGTGTGTGTGTGTATTTGCCTAGGGTGGGAACAATTCGTGGTAATTTGACAATTAGTTAAAAGTCTATTGGTCTTCGAGCAAAGGGAGAACCCAGGGACCAAAAAAAAATGGCCATGGTTCACACATCACTTTAGATACTGTAGAAGCTCTCCATATTCCCACCTTAGAGTACCATAACCAGAAAAGTAAGTAGATATTGATAAAGATCAATATTGATAAGCAAGTTTGGGCCAAATAAAAGAGGTAAGGGTTTCAAACAAACAAACAAAGAGCTAGGATATTTTCCTCATACCTGCCTATAAAAGACCTGGCACTAACTAGCCCTTTGTCACTCATCTACTTGTACTCTGATGCTAAGTAGTTAGTAAATCCTTTGAAATCCCTTAAGGAAGGGTAACGTGCTTTTTACAGGTTTTTTTGTTCAGTTGTGTTAGACTCTTTTTGACCCCACTTGGGGTTTTCTTGGCAAAGATACTAGAGTGGTTTGCCATCTCCTTCTCCAACTTATTTCAAAGATGAGAAAAATGAAGCAAACAGGGTGAAGTGACTTGCCCAGAGTCATATAGCTAGTACTTGTCTGAGGTTAGATTTAAACTCAGGTTTTCCTGACTCCAGGCCCAGTATTCTATCCACTGCACCACCTAGCTGCCCATAGCTTTCCAAGCTACAGGTACTGAATATACCTATATCATTTCCCTCAGACTGAGCTGGGTGTTGTAAAGGCAACTAGAGAATGAAGTGGATAGAGCACTTGGCTTAGAATCATCCTCATGAGTTCAGATCCCACCTTAGGCACGTACTAGCTGTGTGACCCTGGATAAGTCACTTAACCCTGTTTTCCTCAGTTTCCTCAGCTGTAAAATGAGCCAGAGAAGAAGATGGCCAACCACTCCAGTATCTTTGCCAAGAAAACCCCAAATGGAGTGATGAAGAGTCAGACATGACTGAAATGACTCTATGACAACAAGCTGAGCATAGAAGTGGTGGCTCCCCATCTTTCTTTGCTAACCACACTGTCAGGAATTGAAGTAGCCTTATTATCCAAGGTGGCAATAATATGTAGGAAAATGGGGACATTCATACATGTGCATGTGATTGCAAGTAGAGGAACCACACAATTGAAGCATATCTAGGTAAGCTCACAGAACAAAAACTCTTGGTGAAGGACCACAGTAACTCAAGTAATGGGGCTTTCTAATGGGAAGAAAAGAGTGACGTTAGCAGTGGAGTTGTGAGGTTTTTTGTGAACTGACCCGGGTTGTCCCAGAGTCAATGTCTGCCTCTCTGTAACTACTTCATCCACTGGTTTTCCTTCCCCTCTGTGGAGCCAGGCAGAATGAGTCTAATTTATCTTCCTTATGACAGCACTCCAAATATTTGAAAACAGCTATCATGTCCCCCTTAAGTCTCCTCTCTTCTAGGCTAAACATTCCCAGTTGCTTCAGCAGTTCCTTCAAGAGAGCTTCATGTGATAGAGTGTTGAGTCTGCTATCCTGATTGCCTTCCCCTGGATGTGTTCCAACATGTTAATGTTTCTCTTAAAATGTGGTACTCAGAACTTAACAGAATACTCCAGATGTAGCCAGACATTTGCATCACTAGGCTAAATATTTTCTTTTTCTTTCTTTTTCTTTTTTGGAACAGATCTGTGATTTCACTGGAATAGGGAAGTTCTAGTGAGGAAATTCCACCTACAAGTACAGTTCATTCTACTCCACAATTTATAGTCTTAGAGACTGCCTAGGGCAATGAAAGGTTAAGCATCATGCTCAGGTTCCCTGGGCCAATATGTGTCAGAAAGGAGACTTGAACCCAGGGCTTACTGGGTTCTCTATCCAGATTGGTTCTCTATCCACTATCATGTTGCCTCTTTAGTAGAGCAGCTAGGCAGTGCAGTGGATAGAGTGACAGGCCTGGATAAGAGAGATCTGAGTTCAAATCTAGCCTCAGACACTTAACTGTGTGAACCTGGGCAAATCGCTTAAGCACTATTTGACTCAGTTTCCTCATCTGTAAAATGGGAATGATAATAACTAACATGATTGAAAAGCACTTAGCATAGTGCCTGGTACATAAATATATGCTATATGAATGTTACCTATGATTATTATAAAATAACAATAATAATAACTGATATTTATATAGGACTTTCAAATTTTCAATGACCTTTACATACATTTTTAAAAATTGATAATAACTTCTAGTTCCTATTTAGCCAGTTACTTGAGCATGAGTGATGGACAAGTTCATTTTTGTATTCTTTCAGAGTGGAACTGTTTTCTATGTTTTTACTCAAACTCCTTTCTGCCTATTGCTCTCTCATCTCATTGCTCATTCATATATTTACTTTTCTGACTTGATCTCTTTTTATTTCTCTTGCTAATAGTTTTCTTCAAGTTTCACCTACTTAAAACACAGAGTCATCTGCATTCTTCATGATTATGTTTGAAGGAACTCTGTCACCTGATACTACCAGTCAATGGATCGCCCTATAATAGATCATTGTTGCTGGAAACTGCCCTTTTTCTACCAGGCTTTCCCTGAAGGGACATGTTGGAGATGTGTGGCTACTATGGATGTGATTGGCTACCATGTTTCAGCTGTCTCCTTTCTCCACCTGTAGAGCACCTCTCTCTCATTGGCGAATTCTTCCTGGAACCTCAATTTTGAGGAAAGGCTCAGACCAATTATCCTTCATTCTCATCATGGAATTGAGACATCATGACTCAGCTGCCTTCATCCTCTGCCTCTGGTGCTCCCTTATGCAAAAGGAAAAAAAAAACAGAAGTGGTAAGCATTTCCCCTCAGAAACTCCATTTTGAGGAAGGGAGTCACTCTATTTTGGAATAGTGAGCTGGACTCAGTATTAGCAAGACCAGGATTTAAGTCCTTCCTCTGTCACATGCTGGCTGTATAAACTTGGGAAAGTCATTTAACTTCTTAGTGATTTGGGAAATAGTTTAGAGTATAATCTCCTTAGATTGGAAGCTTCTTGAGGGCAGGGATGGTCTTTTACTTCTTTTTGTAGCCTTTGCCATTAGCACATAGTAGGTACTGAAAGAATGTTGATTGATAAATTGCAAAGCAGATTGTTTTTACTGGAAGAAGGAGTTTCCTCATTGGAAGTTTCATATACTAATGACTCATAAGTCTAATTCAAATGTCCTTGGCAGACAAAAATTATACTTACTTAGGCAATATTGAGTTTAGTCTCCAGTTCCACAATGAAATTTTCTGCTCATTTCTCCTGATCTTCATAGCTGTGGCCAGTGAAGTTCTTCAATACAAATCTGAACAATATGCACCTATTCTAACTATTCTTCCAATGGTTTTAGCTAATAGAATTTCTTCTTTCATCATTAAGGTGTTGTAGAGCTTGCAGACTGTCAACTCAAATCAAGTCAATAAGCCTTTCATCTTAAGTGTTTACTATGTGCGAGGTATTATGCTAAGTACTGGAGATATAAATATCAGCAAAAATTATATGCTGGGCCCTTAAGTAGATTTCATTCTTATGGAGAAAGACAATATTTTAAAAAGGAAGAAAATGGTAGGGAGAGGTATTTTCTTGTGAATATAAAAGCTAAGTCCAGAGAATGAAGCATGATGGTTGTTCTGGGTTCTTTCTCAAAACGGATTTTCTGGAGGAAAAAACTGAAAAAAATTTACCTTTTTTTAAGTTAGCAGAAGCGAGTTCCAGGGGTAGAGGAAGAAGACAGTTGAGGCATGAGTGTCTCGATACCATAATGAGAATGAAAGATAATTGGTCTAGACTCTTCCTCAAAATGTAGGTTCCAGGAAGAACTCACATGTGTGACAAGGGGATGTGGAGGAGGCCAGGAACTGAAGGATGATAGCCAAGTTCATAGAATGGTTAGAGAATAAAGCTGTAATTCCATTGGTATAGGAAACTCCCAGGGGCAGAAACTCCCTCTACCAAATCAGATTGGGACCTTTTCTGCAACTTATCTTAGAGAGTGCCTAGAGCACTGAGAAATTAAGTGATTTGCCAAGTGTCACACAGATTGCATATATCAGAAACAGAACTTGAGCTCAGCTTTTCTTGGCGTTGAGTCCAGCTGTCTATCCTTGATTCCATTCTCTCTCTCCAACTGCCATGTGTGAAAGATTTCCTTATACATTCCTAAGCTCACTGTCTTTGATATTATAGCAAGAGTCTCATATTTGAGCTTCTACCACTACCAAGGATAAAGGTCTAGGCTTTATCCTTTGCTAAAAACTCCATCATCTTCATGAGGGAACGAGCTTCTTCTTGGAACCCATCCAGAGAACCATTGCTTTTGGCTCCATTTTTACTCATTTTTATGCCTTCAATGATCACCAGCAAGCACCAGCACTCAAGTCAGCTTGCCTCTTTAAATTCAAATATTTCCCATCCCCAAGTCCTAATTACCATCCCCTCCCTTGTTTTTAACTCACTCCAGTCCTATCTCTTTCCATGTTTATCACACCAGACCTTAAGGATATTTTTCTATGTTTATTTACAAAAGTATACAATATAGAAATAATATAACAATGTAAGGCAATTAGAAATGCAAGAAAAAATATTTTATTCCATACTGGATTAAATTTGAAGTTATTCTATCTAGCCATTGTTTTCTGGACCTATCTTGGCTTGTGATTCATTCCAGACATGAAGCATGATTCTTCGTGCTGATCCTGGAAGAGAATATCTTCTACCTTATTATGCTAATACATCAATTTTATATTCACCCATTTTGGTCACTGGATTAAGCTCATTGACCCTTCTTATGGTTACTAGGCTCATTCTCAGCCAATAAGAAAGTCTTGATTTTTAGGCTTTTGATGCTCCATCCATATTACTATGTGATCCCTTAACTACCTACTATAGATAGCTCCCTTCCTCTGACCTCTCAAAAAAAGAATCAAAAAGATTCTTACACAGATCTATTTTTCCATCTCCTTAAAAATAGAATTTGTCATCTTTCGTCTAAAACTATATGTTCACAAGCTATTTGCCACAAACTAATTATGAATTCTCAATCTTTTTCTTTTTCTTCTTTGTCTGTAGATCTTAGACTTGGATACAGCATTATAGTCATAGGCATGCACAGAGTAAATACACTTGGTCCATCGTCTGTGCACATCAAAGATTATAGTAAAGATCTAATTTTGCTAAAACAAAACAAAACAAAACTGGTATGATCACCTCTCAGTTTTAGTTTTATATGTATATTATGCATCATGGCAGGGTGCATATGGCGCTAGTTGTTTAGGGAAGAAAAGCAGGATTCAACTCCTTCTTTTGACACTTAATAGTTCTGTGACCATAGAGAAGTCCTGGGGCTTGGTTTCTTCTTCTGCAACATGGGGATAATGCTTGTACTACCTACCTCACTGGATTGTTGGGAGCTCCAAATGAGCTAATGTATGTAAGATATTTCACAGTCCTAATGGGCTATAAAAATGCCAGTTATTATTAGTTTTGCTTCCTATGGTTGAACACATTTTTTTTTAAAAAAAGGACCTTGTTGCCTGGAAGACTCATATTTCACTTGCTGTTGTCTTCTCAGGCACTTAAAACATTGCCTACTTGCTGTGGCTGTTGTTTTTTTTCTCCTTAGGTATGTGTTTTCTATGACAATTCTCCTTTTGTTCACCCTTTTCTTTTTTCAAATTTACTAAGGTCACTTTGAATGCAAACTCCAAATATGTATTTAAATATACAAATCTGAGGAATATAAGCATATAATTTTCTGTGTGCATAAAGTGAGTAAGGGTTATGTGTGTCCTAGCTTAACTTCACCACCTTTTCCCCACTCCCTATTCCTAGCTGCTAGGGCCATCCCTTGAAATATAATTTTCCTTAATAGATTTATTTTATATGTTATGCATAGTTCAATACACATAAAACATATGTTTATGTCTATATCTTATTGTCTTCCCCAGTAGAATATGAGCTTCTAGGTGAACCTGATCCTGGATTTTGGGCTGCTTCTTCTGTGTTTCTTTCTTTTCTGATTTTAGAGAAATGCAAATTGATCCCAAGATGGATGTGTACAGACTTGTAGGACACCTTGTGAATTTGAGAGGTTCAAGAAGTATGGGTTCTTTATACAAAACTGACTGGCAGCAAGGAGAGAAGTACCTGGCAACCACTCTAATTTCCTTGGAGAAGATAATCACCAGCAAGAGGATGAGCTGAAGTCCTAGTCCAGGTTGCCAAAAGACATCTATCATGAGGGAGATGGTACAGAGACATGAAATGTAAAATGTCTATGCAACAGTCCAACAAACTTTTTATATTCTGGGGAGGTTTCAGTATCAGCCTGTTGAGGAGAGAACAGCTTAGTTATAAAATGTTACTGAATCTTATGTTAAATTTTTCTATTAATGTGCTTGTGTTTGATATTTCTTTTGGCTATGAGAAATAAAACTTGCACCATGTCTGATTCATGTTATACTTTGAGTACCTTTCTATGTCCCTTCCCATTCTCATCTCTCCCAAAACTTTGGGGAGAGCTTAGACATTTACCAGAACCCAAGTTTTAAGTGCATTCTTCCAAGGATGCCAAGATCAAGATATAATGGGCCAAAGGGAGTATAATCCCTCTCATTAAAAGCCAGAGTCCCATAGCACTGAATCTGCTCTGACCATGAGCAGATGGGTCCCTTAAGGGAAAGAGAGTGAGTGGGTACATTGCCCTGTAACCTTGGGCTAACAATGGCTCTACTGTTAAATATATGTCCATATTTTCTCTCTCTCTCTCTCTCTCTCTCTCTCTCTCTCTCTCTCTCTCTCTCTCTCTCCTCTTCTTTTTTCTCTTTTCCCCTCTCCATGTATATACATATTAATTTATATATCAGAAAATAATAAATTAATATATAAATTTATTTATATAATCTTCCCTATTGGAATGTAAACTCCTTGAGAGCAGGGATTATTGAATTTTCACCTTTGTGTACTCAGTCCTTTTGCACAGTGCCTGATTCAAAGTAATTCTTTAATAAATGTTTTCTTGATGGATCTCCCTAATGCTTTGTGCACTCCCCTGACAAATTGTTATATTTACTTCTTTGTTTACTTATGTCCTTCATTAGAATTTAAGCCCCTTGAAGTATGACATCACTTTTGTTTCTCATTTTTGTCATTCAGTACTTGTGCCTTGCAAAAAATAGTTGCTTTACAGAGGATTACTGAATTGAATTGAACAATATTATAGCCTCTCCTTCGAAGTTTCTCAATTCTATTACCATTTTCTGAGTAGTAATCTTCCTTAGCTTCAAATTTCAATGATATTCTCATGTATATGTCAGCTTTTTGTGTTGGAATTACCTATGGGTAATTAAATTGTTACCTACTTTTCATATTTTTATCCCCACATTCAGACAGCCTTTTCTTGATCATTAATCCATTTTCTTCATGGAATGTCCAACTCCTATCATTTTTCTTTGCTACTTATCCAAGAGTCATGTGGAAGCTTTATCAACAAGTTCTCTATATCTATTGAAATATGATTTCTTAAAATGAATTTCCTTTGTAGATTTCAGGGAGACAATATCCCATGTAGAACTGTAATTGGTCACATATTACTTAGATGTGGTTCAGTATGCGATCATTTTAGCTACCACATACTTTGTGTAGATCATTTGGTTTGGCAATAAATGCCCTTTGACATGGTCTTCTCCACCCCGCTGCCCCACATCATCACTAATATTTATTCTCCGGTTTTATGTGTTTTTCCCCTTGCTCATCTATTGTATAGCTATATTTAATGTCTTGAAGACAATTTGTCTATTTTATATCCATGTATTCAGGAGATCAACAGTGGGTGTGCTTCAGCTGTAGTCTAGTACTATTACTATCTCCAAAAGAAATGGTTCAAGACAGAATTATGCAAATGCCAATAAAATTATTCTATTTTTGCAGATGTTTGGCTTCATCTGGATTGAATTTGACTGTGAATGCTTGTCTCCATACATAATGATCCAGAGCAAAAGGATGAAAGCTGTTCTCAAAGAAAAAAGACATTCTGAATCTTTACTGTAAATTATACACTATACAAAATCAGTCCAAATTGTTCAATCCCTTGGACACTTACAGTGTTATTATGCTCACTGCATAATGTACTGTATAATTATCCTGGTTAGCAGCAGATTGGTAGTGCTGATCTCCTAAGGAGAGATGCGAGTCTAACAGGACTAAAATAAGTACAGATGTGGGACCCTGTTTTTGTTCTCTGACTCAGCAAGCGAAAAACAACCACTTAATTCCAGGCTTTTTTCATTTCTTTAGTTAAGATGTTAGGCAAGATGGATCAAGTGGTTATTTAGTGAGTAACAATGTCAGCAGTGAGCCTAAAAGCTAAATACTATGAGTCTCAAGAGCTAAATCCACTTAAAGGCAATGGACTTTGATTTTCAAAATTAAAAAAAAAATCCCAACTATTCCTCTTCCCACCAAGAGGGCTTCCTTTTCTTCCTGGTATGAGGAAGAGCATTTGTTTAAACAGTTGTACATTTGTTGGTATTTCATTGTGATATATCAGATGATTATGGAATAACAATGTGTGGTGTTATGGGGGTGGGGGGAGGGGAGAGAGAGAGAGAGAGACAGAGAGAGAGAGAGAGACAGACAGAGAGAGACAGAGAGAGACAGAGAGACAGAGAGAGAGACAGAGAGAGAGAAACAGAGAGAGAGAGAGAAACAGAGAGAGAAACAGACAGACAGAAATAGAGAAACAGAGAGAGGGAGAAAGAGATAAAGACACAAAGAAAGTGACAGAACATGTGAGCCATTTTTTATGTGTGGCAAGAACATTGGCTCTGAAGTTAGGGGACCTGGGTTCATATCTCACCTGGGACAATGCCTTTGTGGCCTGGGCCAAGATACCCTGTGCCTCAGCTTCAGTTTACTCATTTATAAAATCAGGTGGATGGAGTTTGTCTCTGAGATCCCCTCCACCTCTAGAATTGTGAAACTATGATCCTATATCCAAAAGGATATTAGGCCCTAAGACAGAATATAAATTAGATCAAATAGAAATAGAAGAGAAGAGAAAATAGAGCTGACCTGACAAAACTGTCACAGTCAAGTACAGCATCTCTAGATATTTCTCAGATCAAAAGTATCATTCAGGTGTAGGGAGAGAAGGCATTTTGAAGTACATAAAAACCTTCTGAGTACATAAACCCCACTCACCCAGTAGCTCCTCAGGGCCCACTAAATCAGCCCTTACTCTTAATTGTGCCAATTAACTGTGCCCTGAGTAAGCCACAGGGGCAAAGCTTAGCAGCAGTGAAAGGAGGTGAGTGTGTAGCAATTCTCGCGACATAATGGAGACTAACCTAAATTGGATACTTTATTATAATGGCATTACTAACCTAAATATCATTTAGAATGATTAATTCTCATCATGACCAGGGTGGGGGTGAGGGGTAGAATCCTACAGAATGAGACTGAAAGATAATTGGATCTTTTTAAAAAAAATATTTTTTGACAATTTCCAACTTTAAAATAATCACAATTTAGGGCTGGATATGGTTGGCTAATTCTTTCCCCTATAGGCTACTTTGCAAAATCAGACAAAGGTCAATGTGACTAGAAATTGTTGGCATCCAATCATAATTTAAAAGAGAATGGTATGCAATAAGGTGAGGGCCAGGTGGTGTTTCCTTACTCAATAAGCATTCACTGACCACTGAGAGAAGTATCATACACTATGTAGGTGCTGAGAAAAGGAAGATATAAACAAGAACACTGGGGACCCCTTAAGGAGCTTACACTCTAAGGAAAGAAAACTACATGCACACATATAACTGAATATAAACTATACAAAATAGATAGAAACTCATTTTAGTGGAGTCTAACTAGGAAAATCAGGAAAGGCTTCTTATTGGAGGTGTCTCTTGAGCTGAGCCTTAAATGGAGCTAGAGCTTCCAAGAGATGGAAGTGAGGAAAGTCAGTCAGTCATTAAGCATTTATTAAGTACCTACTATGTGCCAGGTATCACTGGAGAACATTCCAGGCAAGGAGGACAGCCTGTGCAGAGGCCCAGAGACAGGAAGGGAATGCTGTTCAAGGCCAGTTTGGCTGGAGTGTAGGAGGGTGAGTACTATGCAGCCAGTTTGAAAAGGTAAGCTGGAAGGAGATTGGCAAGAGTTTTAAATGTTAAACCAAGGAGTTAGTATTGGATCATAGCAGCAAAAGGGAGCCACATAAGCTTAGCAGGGGAGTAGTGTGGTCAGATTAATAGGATTTGCCAGTTACACTAATTGGCAAAAGGAAAAATAAGAATTTGAGGCAGGCAGTGTGATACAATTGAAAGAGTGATGCTTTGGAGACAGAGGTCCCTGATTCAGAGACATGTTCTCTTCCTACTTCTGTGGCCATGTGTAAAAAACAACCTCTTTGTGCCCCTCTATCCTCATCTGTAAAATAAGAGAGTTGAACTAAATGATCTTGAGCTGTAACTTGCCAGAAATATCTAGAAAACTGACTGAAATTAGAGGTGTCAAATACACTGATGTATGGCCCTGAACTAAATTAAAATATAATTGGGAAATATTTCACTAAATAAATAAATAAAACAATCAAACATTCAGCCTGTAGAGATCCTTATGTATGGTTTAGTGATCCATGTTTCCAATTAAATTTGACACCATTGGTCTATGTTGCTTCTATAGTTTAGAGCTAATCGAAGTCTTCTTCAGTAAATAGGTCAACAATACTGAGATTCCTTCTGTAGCCTATAGGCTTGGGCTATGCCCATTCAATTGGGAGTCTGTTGACCATAGCTGTTTCTATGCCAAAGTAGCTTAGTTCTATGAAAATAAAACATTTATTTAGTCTGATGCATTGTAGCTCTACAGTCATGCCATGATGATTTTCTTCATTAGCTATGCTCTAGTAACATGGCCCACAATGGAAGTGATTGTTTTTATCCAGGTCCAGTTTGACTATTATTTGTAGACTTGGCCAAATTCCACAATTCAGTGACTGTTTGTTGAATGTCCACTATGTAAGACATTATCTTAAGTACTAATTAGTGAGAAAGAGGTAAAGAGTGACATAATCCCTGCACTTGAGAAGCTTACAACCTAATAGAGGACAAAGTGGAGGTGTATTGTTGCTGTTGTTCCATCATTTTCAGTTGTGTCTAATTCTTTGTGGCCTCATTGGGGTTTTCCTGGCAGGGATACTGGAGTGGCTTGCCATTTCCTTCTCCAGCTCATTTTATAGATGAGGAACTGAGGTAAACAGGGTTAAGTGACTTGCCCAGAGTCACACAGATAGTAAGAATCTGAGGCTGGATTTGAATTCAAGTTGATGAATCTTCTTGACTCCAGGCCCAGCCCTCTAACCACTGCACTGTCTAGCTGTCTCAGTTTTGTTCAGTTCTTATTGTTCAATTTTTTTTCCCAGAAGGTATGACTTGTTTAGAAAAAAAAGATGTAGTAAAGTCAGAGGAAATATATGGACAAAGTTCTCCAGGAAAAAAAAAAAAACAGAGGAAACTAAGCTCCAGAAAGAGTAAATAACTTTACTGCTATCATAAAGCTCAATAAATAATAGTCAGATTTCAACCTTCTTATGTTAAATCTAATTATGTTGCCACTTTACTGTGATTACACTATCCACCCCAACATTATTCATGTAAACCCCCATTCCCATTTTAAAAAGAGGAAAAAAAATCAAAGCCTTCCATTAAATTGGCATAACTACATATATCCATGTACACATAAATGCATATATATGTAAAAATACAGACATGTTTACATGTGTATACTGATGCTGCCAGTAATTTTTGACAGAGAAGCTTGTCTCTAGATGTCAGTATTAAAATGTCAGTGATAATTTGAGCTTCTAACCCAGCCTTAGTATACACAGCAAGATGGTCTTCCATGGAAAGGGTCTAGTATAGTTATATTACCCTTCTATTTTAAATCAGTCTAAGGACACATATGTGTCCCAGAAAAGGTTAGTGACAATACTTGCCATGCTTTGTGACATGTATGAAATATAATCCTATTTCTATTGGCCATTAGCCCCCAAATGTGCCCAGCTAGAGGAAAACTCCTAGGTCAGTAACCTTAGTTGACTGAGTAGTTAATGATTTTTTTAAAAGTAAAATGACCATTGTTTATAATAAGAATTCACAGTTAGTGAAGAAAACTGTTGTTATCACCATCTTAAAAAGGAAGGATCTTAGAACATCCAGTTCCTAGTGACAAAACCTGGAATATGTTCAGGCATTACAATGATTGGTGGTATGTGAATTCCTTGGAATGGGCAATAATTTTGACATGTTTTCATTTGGTGGCTGCAAAAGTCATGGCCATATGCTTCTTCTCACCCTAAACTAACTCAAAACAGCTGACTTTTACCAGAGGAAACCAGATTGAGCAGGTTTTCCCAACTTTAGTTTGTTCTCTGTCAGTTGAATGTGGATTTTGTCTTATACAGATGTTTCATTGTTGTGTTTTTAATTCAGTGGTTTTTAAGAATGGATATTACTGTACAGAAATATGAAAACGTTGCAGTTCTTTAAAGAGCACACGTCAATGACTGTTGGCGATACTTTTATAAGATGTTGTTGTGGGGAAGTCAAGTATTTTAAAGATCACTGAACCTCAACTTGAAATAGGATCTGTTACACTGAAAAGGAAAGGGACATCAAAAAAAACTGAATGAAAAGAACTGAAAAAATTATTGTTTCAAAATGGTCTAGTTAATCCTCAGGAAATAACTTTTATTCAAAACTGTATAATAACTGTTGTCCCAAGAGGTTTACATGAAAGTATGTATTCTTTTTTTTTATTTTTAAAATGTGAATGATTTTATTTATACTACTTTCCTAACAGTGTTCAGAGAAAAGCATTTGTCAAACTTAAAGATGGTCTTAGCACATTTTGATTTTCACAATAGTTTGAATTACAAATTTTCTCCCCATTTCTACCCTCCCCCCCCACTCCAAGATGGTGTATATTCTGGTTGCCCTGTTCCCCAGTCAGCCCTCCCCTCTATCACCCCCCTCCCCTCTCATCTCCTTTTCCCTTCCTTTCTTGTAGGGCAAGATAAATTTCTACGCCCCATTGCCTGTGTATCTTATTTTTTAATTGCATGCAGAAACTTTTTTTTGTTTGTTTTTGAACATCTGATTTTAAAACTTTGAGTTCCAAATTCTCTCCCCTCTTCCCTTCCCACCCACCCTCCCTAAGAAGTCGAGCAATTCAACCTAGGCCACATGTGCATCATTATGTATAACCCTTCCATAATACTCATGTTGTGAAAGACTAACTACATTTTGCTCCTTCCCAACCCATCCCGCTTTATTGAATTTTCTCCCTTGACCCTGTCCCCTTTCCAAAGTGTTTGTTTTTGATTACCTTCACCCCCATCTGCCCTCCCCTCCATCATCCCCCCCCTTTTATTTTTTTTCTTCCTCCCTCTTCTTTCCTGTGGGGTAAGATACACAACTGAGTATGTATGGTATTCCCCCTCAGGCCAAATCTGATGAGCGCAAGGTTCACTCATTCCCCCCTCACCTGCCCTCTCCCCTCCTCCCACAGAACTGCTTCCTCTTGCCACCTTTATGTGAGATAATCCACCCCATTCTATCTCTCCCTGTCTCCCTCTCTCAGTATGTTACTCTCTCATCCCTTAATTTCATTTTATTTCTTTTAGATATCTTCCCTTCATCTTCAACTCACCCTGCGTCACACATATATATACACATAAATATATACATACATATACATTCACTTATATATATATATACATAAACATATATATATATGCATATTCCCTTCAGCTACCCTTATACTGAGGTCTCATGAATCATCCATGTCCTCTTTCCATGTAGGAATGTAAACAAAACAGTTCAACTTTAGTAAGTCCCTTGCAATTTCTGTTTCTTGATTACCTTTCATGCTTCTCTTGATTCTTATGTTTGAAAGTCAAATTTTCTATTCAGTTCTGGTCTTTTCACTGAGAAAGCTTGAAAGTCCTCTATTTTATTGAAAATCCATATTTTGCCTTGGAGCATGATACTCAGTTTTGCTGGGTAGGTGATTCTAGGTTTTAATCCTAGCTCCATTGACCTCCGGAATATCGCATTCCAAGCCCTTCGATCTCTTAATGTAGAAGCTGCCAGATCCTGGGTTATTCTGATTGAGTTTCCACAATACTCAAATTGTTTCTTTCTGGCTGCTTGCAGTATTTTCTCCTTGATCTGGGAGCTCTGGAATTTGGCAACAATATTCCTAGGAGATTTCTTTTTGGGATCTATTTGAGGAGGCGATCGATGGATTCTTTCAATTTCTATTTTGCCCCGTGGCTCTAGAATATCAGGGCAGTTCTCCTTCATAATTTCTTGAAAGATGATATCTAGGCTCTTTTTTTGATCATGGCTGTCAGATAGTCCAATTATTTTTAAGTTATCTCTCCAGGATCTATTTTCCAGGTCAGTGGTTTTTCCAAGGAGATATTTCACATTGTCTTCCATTTTTTCATTCCTTTGGTTCTGTTTTATAATATCCTGGTTTCTCATAAAGTCACTAGCTTCCACTTGCTCCAATCTAATTTTTAAAGTAGTATTTTCTTCAGTGGTCTTTTGGACCTCCTTTTCCATTTGGCTAATTCTGCCTTTCAAGGCATTCTTCTCCTCATTGGCTTTTTGGAGCTCTTTTGCCATTTGAGTTAATCTATTTTTTAAGGTGTTGTTTTCTTCAGTGTATTTTTCAGTATTTTTTTGGGTCTCCTTTAGCAAGTCATTGACCTGTTTTTCATGGTTTTCTCACATCCTTCTTATTTCTCTTCCCAATTTTTCCTCTACTTCTCTAACTTGCTTTTCCAAATCCTTTTTGAGCTCTTCCATGGCCTGGGACCAGTTCATGTTTTTCTTGGAGGTTTCTGTTGTAGGCTCTTTGACTTTAGTAATTTCTTCTGTCTGTATGTTTTGGTCTACTTTGTCAGCAAAGAAAGAATGCAGAGTCTGAGACTGAATCTCGGTGTGTTTTTGCTGCCTGGCCATAATCCCAGCCAACTAACTTGACCTTTGAGTTTTTCAGTGGGGTATGACTGCTTGTAGACTACAGAGTTCTATGTTCCACGTTTGGGGGGGAGGTGCCAGCTCTGCCGCACCAGCACTGCTCCTTCCCCAAGGACCCCCCAACCCGAACTGGGCTCAGATCTTCGGCAGGCTGTGCACCCCTGCTCTGATCCGCCACTTAATTCCTCCCACCAGGTGGGCCTGGAGCCGGAAGCAGCAGCAGCCATAGCTGCCCCACCTCCGCTGCCCCCAGGGCTGGAAGCCGAACCGCGAACTCCTTCCACTCCTGCAGCTTTTCCCACTAACCTTCTCAGCAGTCTTTGGTGTTTGTGGGTTGAGAAGTCTCGTAACTGCCGCAGCTCACTGAATCAGGGCGCTAGGGCCCCCTCCGCCCGGCTTCTGGTCTGGATGGTCCAAGTCGCTCAGGCTGGGCTCTGCTCCACTCTGTTCCCAGCTCCCAGCTCCGTGCGGGATAGACCTCACCCAGAGACCATCCAGGCTGTCCTGGGCTGGAGCCCTGCTTCCCTCTGCTGTTCTGTGGGTTCTGCCGTTCTAGAATTGGTTCAGAGCCATTTTTTATAGGTTTTTGGAGGGGCTCGGCAGGGAGCTCGGGCTGGTCCCTGCTTTCCAGCCGCCATCTTGGCTCCACCCAAAGTATGTATTCTTTATCAAACTCTTAATCATCTGCTCCCAAAAGAAGTTTGGGGGATTAAAAAAAACTTCCATTGTGTTTGGAAGTTTTGTCCTCATTGTGGAAAAAACACTCTTGTTAAATAGATTAATATATTAAGAAGCAGAATTTTTCTACATTACAGAAATTCCCAAAACAGACATGGAATGCTACAAAATGACCCTGAAACAGACCACACACATATACCAAAAGCTTAAGAAATTTATCCAATTGTGATGGAATACTATTGTGCTATGACAAATGATGAACCAGATGCTTTCAGAAAAGCCTGGAAAGACTTACCTGTACTAATACAAAGTGAAGTGAGCAGTACCAGAAAAACATTGTACTCAACATCCATACTGTATGATGTTCAATTGTGAATGACTTAGCTATTTTTAGCAATACAAAAATTCAAGACAATTCCAAAGGTCTTATGATGAAAAATGTTATCCATCTCTAGAGAAAGAACTGATAGAGTCTAAATGAATATAGAAGCATACTATTTTTTGCTTTCTTTCTTTTTTGGGGGGTGGGGAGTGTTCTGTGTTTTCTTTCACAACATGACTAATATGGAAATATGTTTTTCCTGATTGACTCCTATACCAAATTGCTTGCCATCTTAGGAGGAGAAGAAGAATGGGAGACAGGCAGAGAATGTGTAACTTAAAATTTAAAAAAATATTAAAAATTATTTTATATGTAATTGGAAAAAAAATATTAAAAAATAATTTAGAAAAAAATAAATTTATCCAAGAGATTGATATAAACATGCTTTCAGTGGCCTCAGAAATTGCCTGATTTAAACCTCATTGCAAACAAATGGGGTGTAATTAAAATTAGACTTGGGAAAATGAACTGTTCATCAAAGCCAACATAATAAAAGTGTGGTTTTATGATAAAAAATTAAAAGATACATGACAGAATCTTGTGAATTCAATGACAAATTATGTAAAAGAAATTATTGTAACAATCATTTGCATATTAATATTTTATAAAACATTTAAAAAGTTGTAAAATTCATCATATGTCAATGTAGTTAATTAATTTCTTAATTTATACACAACTATTTTATTCCTGTTTTACAGGTAGAGAAACTGGTAAATAATTTGCAGAGAGTAACATAGGGGAATCACAGATTTAGAAACTGGAAATGATCTAGAGGTCAACTAATACAAATCTCTCATTTTACAGATGATAGTGAGGCCTAGGGAGCCTCAGTGATGTGCCCAAGGTGAGAGCTATCAGAGGGGGGTTTCAAACTTAGGTATTCTGAATCTAGAGCTGTACTCTTTCTCCCTGTACTAAACTGCTTCTTACATAGTTAGTAAGTGACAGATCCAGGACTCAAATATGTCAGTCAGTGAACAAACATTTATTAAATGCCTAATATGTGTCAGGCATTGTATTAAGTGCTAGGGACACACACACACACACACACACACACACAGTCAAAAAACAGTGTCTGCTCCCAAGGATCTCAGCCTAATGGTGGAGGCAACATGAAAACAAACTCTAGTCACAATAAATTAGAAAATAACAACAGAGGGAAGTTACTAGTATTAATGTAGATTAAGTAAGGCTTCTGGGGGAAAGGGGAGGAGGGAGAGGTCGCAATTTTTGCTGGGATGTCTTGGAAGCCAAAGAAACCAGGAGATAGATATGAGGAGGGAGAGAATCCCAGGCATTGGAGAGAACCACTGAAAACATTTGGAGTTACGTAATGGTGGGTCCTTACTCTCTTCTATGGTATCTTCCTATCTTTATTTTCTTTTGCATTATTTGTACTTTCTCAGGTCATGCTTTAAGACTGTGATGTAAGAGTGTATTTTTCATAAATTTCTTTTCCTCCTCCTGTGCTGACATTTTTCTCTATTTTGCAAGACCTACAATCCTCTATCTTCTATTTCTATGGTTAGAACTCTCACTATTCCAATCGTGGCCCATAAATGATTGTTTGCATTAAGAGATTAGTGGTACTTCAACCATTTCTATATCTGTAACCATTTTAAAAAAGATTTAGTTGGTCAGATATAGAAGCTCAGCATATATACTCGTGTGCAGACATTCATTCAATGAAGTTATGAAGATTCTATCATGTGCAATATGTTCTTTGCTTTTCTCCTTGACTTTCCAAAATCATTTGACACCTCTAAACTACTCCTGAATTCTTGCCTGATACATTTCAAAGACATTACTCAGGCAGAGAGAAACAGGGCTTTGTCTTAAAGCACTGAAATTTAGCAGGGGGAGGGAATGATATTAGTAGCTACAGTAACACTAAAACAACTAAGTACCCACTGTAGTTAGCAAGAATAATTAAAATGGGAAGCTACCAAATGGTGTGCATGCTATCTCCTCAACAGGGAAATAGAGATGGTATTACACATGCTAGGGTCAAGTGCTGAGAAATCAAAGACATACAGCACATGTATCTACAGCCTCAAGGAGTATACAATCTAATACAGGAAAGGGGAAGCACACAAATAATCATGATAGAAAGGAAGTGAAGTAAGGTAAATGAGGAGTGCCAGGCAAAGTTTTATGGGAAATGAATTCTACTAGTAAATTGTATAAAGATAAGAAACATTTGGCACCTGAAAAATAATACCTATAATCCCCATTTTATAGATGAGGAAACTGAGGCTATAAAGTAACTAAGTGGCAGATAGAACCTGCATTTGAAACTATGGCATCCGACTACAAATTCCATTCATACAGCGCATTGTGGGCACAAAACACTCAAACATACATTATTACCTTTGATCCTATAAAAATATCCTGAGAAGCTCTGAGAAATTTGAAGAGAGAGTGACCACTTTCACCTAGCAAGGTCATGAAGGAGATAAAATCTGAATTAGATCTTGCAGAAAGGGAAGGATTTTATCTGAAGATGAAAGAGTAAAGAAAGTACATTTCAGGAATGGGAGGATAATATCAACAAAGGCACAGATATGGGAAATATAAGGATAAGATAAATTTATCTGGATTGGCTAGAACATAGATACAGCTGAAGAAATATTGTTTGGTGAAAATCAATATGTGATAAGGATGGAGAGGAGTTTGGATCAGATTATGGAAAGCTTTGGGATAGTTAGGTGACACAGTGGATCAAGTGCTGGGCGTGGAGTCAGGTAGACTCATCTTCCTCAATTCAAATCTGGCCTCAGACACTTAATAACTACCTGACCCTGGGTGAGGCACTCAACCCTGTTTGTTTCACTTTCGTTATCCGTAAAATGAGCTGGAAACCGAAATGGCAAACCACTCCAATATCTTTGCCAAGAAAAACCCAAATGGGGTCACGAAGAGTCAGATACAACTGAAAAATGACTCAACAACAACAGAAAATGGAAATATTCGAATTTTAGGCTCAGCTGTTTTTACTTTTTTCACTAGACCCACTCTAAGTGTTTTTTAATAGAGCAGTGACATGATCTGTGGCAGAGAATTGGGATGACAACTTGTGTGTGGAGTGTGGAGAAAGACTGGAGATCAGATAGCAAGAGGCAGGAATATCATTTATCAGGGTGGTTCAGTAGTTTTATCAAAAACAATGACAGACTTAACCAGAGTAGCTTCAGTGAGGAACAGAGGAGAAGACGGGATGCTAGAAAATCGCAGCAGCAGAAGATAAAGAACTAAGAAATTGATTTGATATGCAGGATAAGAGAAAAGGAAAAGTCAAAGATTTATCCAAGATTCAGAGCCTGGGGAACTTATATGATGGTGGAAACATTAACAGAAATGGAGAAGTTGTGGGTAAAGTCCTTGGATCACAGATCTAGAACTGGAAAGGGCAGTAGAAGTAGTCTACTCCAGCCCTGCCATTTTATAAGTAAGGAAACTGAAGTGTAAAGAGATTAAGTGACTTGCCCAAAGTCACAAAGATAGTGAAGGATGATGAGTTAAATTTGGAATTTATTAAATTCTGGTGCCAACAGTCCATACAGTTACAGCTATAGTTGAAAACTTGAGAATGGAGTTCTCCATAGGATGTTGGGTTGGAAATATAGTCTGGGGAGTTAGAGGAATAGAGATGGTTGTATGGAATCACCAAGAGAAATAGTAAAGAAGTAAAGTGAAGTGGACCTAAGGAAGAACCTTGGGTATTCTCAAATTTAAGGATTTGAAAGGGAATGAGTCAACAAAGGAGAGAGAAAAATAATTATCAGAGAGATGGAAGTAGAAATATTACAGTGTCATGGAAGCTCAGAGGGCAGATCCATAACTAGCAACTGTGTTCTTGGGAATGGCACAAACCATGTCCTCAAAGGTTTAGGAATGGAGAATGAGGTTGATCCTCACGGGTGGTAACCCTAGGTCACTTGGAGGCCACTCCTGGAGATGTTACTCCAAGTGGGGAACAAGGCCAGTCAAGTCAGGCTGAGGAGGAAGTCCCTCAGAGTTCTGCCTTGTTTAGAAGATAGCACACATGCCATTTGGTAGCTTCCTATTTTAATTATTCTTGCTAACTACAGTTGCTACTTATCTTTGTTGTTTATATGTTACTGAAGCAAGTGATGTCAGTCCATCCTCCCCACAATTTCAATGCTTTGGGACAGAGCTCCATTTTGTTACTTAAGCAATGTCAGGCATGAATGCAGGATTAGTTTAGAGGCATCAAAAACTTCTGAAAATTCAAGGACAAAAACAAAGAAGCCAACACAAAAAAGTTGGATTTTCCTATCAGAAGGACAGTAGTGACCTTGAAGAGAATTGTTTCTAGATGAGGATGTAAATCAGATTATAAGGAATTAAAGAATATGGAGATAGTGAAAAAGTGGGGGATGTGAGTATATACTCTATTTTCTTTTTTTAAAATTTATTTTTACAAGACTTTATTATCCTTCCCACATATCCCCACCCCCACCACAATTGAACAATAAAAAAGAGAAAACCTTCATAAGCATACGCACAGTCTAGAAAAAGATTTCCACATTGGCCATGTCCAAACATGGATTTCTCATTCTGCATTTATTTTTTTTGCTGGGTGGAAGGCAGGGCAATTGGGGTTAAGTGACTTGCCCAAGGTCACAAAACTAGTAAATGTGTCAAGTATCTGAGGCCGGATTTGAACTCAGGCCCTCCTGACTCCAGGGCCGGTGCTCTACTCACTGTGCCACCTAGCTGCATTTTAAAGTTATCCTCTTCCTGGCATAAGGTAAGTAACCTGATTCATCTTCATTCCTCTGGCATCATGGTTGGTTGTTACACTGATTGATTCTAAAGTCCTTCAAAGTTGTTGTTCCTTGTAATGTGATCACTGCATGCATTTTTCTAATTCTCTCACTTGCATCAATTCATAAATGCCTTCTTAGTTTCCTGTGAAATGGTTCATATTTTCATTTCTTATGGTATAAAATATATTATATTATCTTACAGCAATTTATTTAGGCATTCCATAATACAGAGGGATCCACTTAGTTCCCAATTTGGGGCTAATATGAAAAGAGCTGCTACCAATATTTTTGTGTAAATAGTGTAGTGCAGGAGTGGGGAACCTGTGGCCTGGAAGCCACATCTGGTCTTCTAGGTCCTTGGGTGCAGCCTTTTGACTGAGTCCAAGTTTTACAAAGCAAATACTTTTATTAAGGGGATGTGTTCTGTGAAGTTTAGATTCAGTCAAAGGGCCACACTTGAGGACCACAGGGCCACATATAGCCTCAAGGCAGAATATTCCCCACCCCTGGTGTAGGCTATATTTTCTAGGAGTTTTCTAGTGAAAGATAAACAGATAGCATTGTAATTGGCAGTGGAGGGAGGGAGGAGAACATTGGAGGAATTGACAGGTCAAAGGGAAGTTTCCTTAGGATTGATGAGACCAGAGAACATCTGTAAGCTTATGGAAAAGACCCAATAAAAATGGAGATTGAAGATGTGTGTACTAGAGGGGATGATGGAGTGAGACCATGGAGAAAACAAATGGTATCGGTGAAAGGAAATTGTCTAAATCAATTTGGGTAAAGTCAAGGGTATAGGATATAAATGGAGGGATATTTTTTGAATTTACTTGGGTAAAGTCAAGGCTATATGGTATAAGTGTAGGGGTATGGTCTGAATATACATGGGTAAAGTCAAGTAGAAAGTTTAGCCAATGCCCTTGAGCTTGACCAATTGCAGTAGCTAAAATGGTGGTCTAACTTATCAAAATTACATCTTTAGAACATTTTCCTTCATTCCTCACCCTTCTTCCCTTCTCCTTTAGCTGGCTATTTTGCCAGTAAACACAATCTGTGACATTTTAAGCCACAGTTGTTGTTGTTGTTGTTGAGTCCTATCAGTTGTGTCTGACTCTTAGTGACCTTGTTTGGGTTTTTCTTGGCAAAGGTATTGGAGGGGGCTTGCCGTTTCCTTCTCCAGCTCATTTTACAAATGAGGAAACTGAGGCAAACAGGGTTAAGTGGCTTGCCCAAGGTCTTACAGATAGTGTTTGAGGCTAGATTTGAAATCAGGTCTTCCTGACTTTCAGTCCTGGTGCTCTATCTACTATGCCACCTAGCTGTCTCAGTTACTAGTCCCTTATAGCCAAAAGAGGATTGTATCTTCCTATGTCAATTACTCTTTCAGGAATTATTGGATTTCTCACACAACCTCGGTGAGTATGGTACCATTAACAAAAACGATGGTGTCAGGACCCTCATGTTGGCTGCAGATCACTTACTGTGCAATGACAAGACTTTATTCCAGAGAAACAGATCACAACTGAATTTTCTTAGCATCAAAATTTTCTCTTAAAGTGGTTTATTTTAGAAATAATGTCTGCGAGTCAACTCTTGACCTTTTTAATTGTATTGTGTGCCATGCAGTGAACAATAGGTAATGGTCAATATGCCCAGTCCCAATGTTCTTTCTTATTGATTCATCCCAGATCCTTGAATCGATCTTAAGTCTTCAGTTACACTCCAGATCTCTTCTGTGATGAAATTAGATTTCTTCTGCTAGACAACTATTAATGCAGATAACGATATTTCAGGGTGGCATTTGTTAGTTGGCTAATGTTTCCCATTTGTATAGAATCCTCTGCTGGCATTCATTAAGAGTTGAGTAGGCTCACTGACTGAAATTAAAAGTATAAAGAGAGAGGAGTCTGCCAGGTGGGTTGTTCCATGCTATCCCACTTCTAATTAGGGTATTTTGTTAACTGGAAAAGGCAAGTCTTCAGGGAGAAAGACACTTTTTTGAAAGCATGAAATGTCATTAATTGTAACACTGAGCTTCACAGTGAGCCCTGCCTCCCTCCAAAGACACAGCCCAGAGCCGAATGGTTTTGTTTGCTGAAGGGGAGGAGGAGGTGAGGAAGAGGATGCTTTGGCTCAATTGTCACATATACATATCTGCAGATGAATTGAGGCTGAAGGCACTGTGCACAGGCAGAGATTTGATGTTGGACAGGATATTTACTCTCCAGCACAGCAATTAATCACTTAGGACAGCCAAATTAACCTAGCAAGTGGAGGCTAATAATAGACTGCAACCAGAGCTGGCCTGGGGAAAAAAGAAAAGAAAAGAAGGAAGGAAGAAAGAAAGAAACTGAAAGGCATTGTGTTTCTTGGGAATTGTATGAAATAACTCTAATCAAAAAAGGGGCTGTAAATAGACTGTCAGAACACTCTTCTCCTTCAGAGCTGGCTAAGGGTGACTCCTACCTCAACACTCTGCTAGCTCCTTTATCTTAAAGTTATATGTGTAGATGAACCACTAAAATAAATATACCTTCATATCCTACTGACTAATAATAATAATAATAGCTGTATTTATATAACCCCTCCTACAAAAATTATCTCATTTGATTCTCATAATAATTCTGAGGGTTAGGTGCTGTTATTGTGCCCATCTTACAGATGAGGACACTGAGACAGGCAGAGGTTAAGTGACTTGTCCCGGGTCACACAGGTAGTAAATGTGTAAGGTCAAGTTTGAACTTAGGTCTTCCTGACTCAAGGCCTGATACTCCATCCAGTGTGCCATCTGACTACCCCTTCTATTCACTACAACTGGTAAAGCATTGAAGCATTTTGACCTTACACTTACTTAGTGTTTTAAGGTTTACAAAACACTTTCTCAATAATAAAGACAATGATAATGATGGTGATGATGATGTGAGATAGGCAGTGCAAACAGACAGAAGTGTGTTCAAATCTTTGCTCTACTTGCTAGATATGTGATCTTGAAAAATCATCAAATCTCTCTAGGTCTCAGTTTCCTCATTTTTCAAATGAGAGGCCTGGAATCGATAGCACCTAAGGTTTCTTCTCCCTCTAAATCTATCATCCTATTATTATCCCCATGCTACATAGAAGGAAATTGATACTAAAGGATGTGAAATGGATCACCTATGGTCACAGAAATAGGGGCTTCCAGAGACAAATATGAACATAGACCTTCTGATGCCAAGTCTGACAGTCTCACCACTATTCCCCATGGCTTCCTGGCCAAAAGCTTGGGGTTTGGCAAAATGCCAGGCTGGTTGGCCAAATTTATTTCATCTTAATTTTTAAATGTAGGTTTCAAAGGAAATAAATCAACTTGCATCACACTTCATTAATTATTGTGATATTGTTAAGGAACTTTTTATATCCAAAAATCATTTGCAGTTGTTTCTGTATTTCTTATTTGTTCTGATCATTTCTGACATCTCTACCTCTATTTCTATCCCTGCCTCTTTGTCTCTGTACCTGGCTTTTTTTCTTCTTCTATCTCATATGAGATCTGGTTAGGTGGATTTGGTTGATAATATGAAGGATTCAACTGTAGAAATTTATGGCTGAACATCAAAATATATGTAACCAAATAATTTGTACCTGTTGCATTGTTATGAGTACAGTGAGCATTTAAGATACCCTATGAATATTGACCAGCCTTGCACATATAACGGAAATGTGTATTCTGAATGCCTACTATTCATAAATTGGATGATTCCTCTTATCCCCAACATAAATTTATGAATTTTGATGCCTATTAATTCGTTGATAATGGAATCTACAGCAGAAAGTTAAACTCCTTTCAACTCTGAGATTTTTCATTCTCTGAATATAGTGAGTATTGATTCCTACCAATATGAAAATAGGATTGGATTTAACTTAAATTTTTGATATTTTAAATTCTGGCTTTTTCTTGTTAACTCTCCCTATGTGTATAGAATATTGAGGAAATTGACTTCTCAAATATAATGCCAGCTTAACATCAGAACAAGCTAAAAAGTCTATAGCAGTAAGAAACATCTAGTTTAGAATAAAAATATGTGACAAAGGGAGAGAAGGAAAGAACATTTACTGTTAAAGGGAAGTTAATAACATGAACCTTTCCTTTACGATTAAATAAAACATTTTCATTGTTACTAAATCATCACTAGTTAAAAACAGTAACATGATTTTTCAAAGTAGTACATAACACTATTGACTGAGAGAGAGAGTGCTGTGCAGGGAAAAAAGATGCTTTCAAACAGGAGATCTGACTTTGAGGCCTTCTCACATTAGTGGTTGTACGACCTTTGGAAAGTCAGTTCACTGATCCTCAGTTTCTTCTTCTGTAAAATGATGAGAATGAAACTCCTACCCTCCCCACAGTGTTCCCTATCTTCCTCTTTCCTTTTCTCTCTTTCCTTCCTCTCCCACTCCTCTCTCTTCTCTCTTATTCTCTCTTCCCTTCCCCTTTATTCCCCTCCTCTTCTCTTCCCATCTATAAGATAGTAACAATAATTCTTACCAATCTGCCTCACATAATCGTTGTGAAGAAAATGGTTTGCAAATCTTAAAGTAATTTGAAAATATGAATTATATATGTATGTGTATATTTCAATTAAAATTAGTTAATAACTGAACCCATCGTTTCTATCTTAAGGCCCTAGATTTCAAAACAAAAATAATGCTCAAAACTCCAAATGTTTCCAATTTTCCTGTTGTATGATATCACATTCAAGTGTAGTCCTAAACCTTTTTTTTCCTGTGAATTTGCTTGTCTCCATTTAAAGGGAAGAATACAAACTCAATTGCAATAGATATCTTACACACATACAGATATAATACTTTCAGTGTCAAAATGCATCCCATGAGAAGTGGCCAAAAATGAGGATATTGATTCTACACCATTAACTGAGAGAGCTTAATTGATGCAAAAGAGTTGTTACAAGGAAGAGAGCAAGCGAGTCCAAATGTTTCAGCCAAGAAACTTTTCATCTTGTTGAGCAAAAAGGCAGGGTAACAGCCAAGGGTGGTACAGATTGGGAGTACAAGCTCATTTGTAGTCTCCTCTCATCATTTCCCGCTATGTTCCATCCAAACTGAGCAGGTCTCTGCACCCTCTCCCCCCACTCCAACGTAGCCTGTAAATCTCTTCTCACTTTTGTAAATATTTCACACTATGCCTGTAGCACTTCTTCCCTTCTTTTTTACCTCTTTAATTCCTACCCACAAAATGATACAACCATAGGTTTAAAGCTGAAAGGGACTTTAGAAACTTTTTAGACTACTAGAAGCTACACTTTTTACATACGGTGAGACAACTAATGGGACAAGAGGAATGATTTGCCCATGGTGAAGCTGGTAGTAAATGACAGAGCCGGGATCCTTTAAACTTCAAAGTCAGATGCCACTGCCTCCACAAAGTTTTCTCAAATACTTTCCAGAGGTAGTTCCTCTCTCCAAGACATCAAAAGAAAAAGAGAAAGTCTCCAGTTTATTCAGTTTCTCTCTGCAGAATTCATGAAAAATAGGGACATATTGCACAGAGGGAGGGGTTTTAACATTCAGCTGGTGAGAAAGTCTCAGATGAAATTTGGAATGTACCAGAATGCTGAAGAATAGACTGAAGTTTACTGTAACCCAGACAGTTAGCAATTGATGAACTGAAAATTTGGAATAAGTGATAGTAAAGGCTGGCCACGTTGAGTATTTTTTAGGGATACAAAAGAAAAAGGGTAAGAGGGAGTAGAAGGAGAACAAGAAAAAAAGGAAGAGGAGGAAAAGGAAGAGAAGAAAGAGGAGGTAGAGAAGGAGAAGGAGGAGGAGGAGTAAGAAGAGGAGGAGGAAGGGGAGGAGAAGGAGAAGAAGAAGAAGAAAAGGAGAAGAAAGAAGAAGGAGGAGGAGGAGGAAGAAAAAAGAGAAAGGGAGAAAGAAAGAAACAAAGAAAGAAAGAAAGGAAGGAAGGAAGGAAGGAAGGAAGGAAGGAAGGAAGGAAGGAAGGAAGAAAAAAGAAAGAAAAAGAAAGAAAGAAAAGGAAAGAAGGAAGGAGGAAAAGAAGGAAGGAAGGAAGGAAGGAGACAAAGACCTGTTATGTAATATCTGCTCTAAAGAGGCTTAAGATTACTTCCTGGTTAGGTTGAAAGGAACCTTAGACACCACATAGTCCAATCTCTCAATTTACAAATGGGGCTGCTGAGGTCCAGGTCAAACCAAGGTCAAACTGATAGTACTGAGGTGAAGACTAGAATCCTAAGTCCCACATTCCAGTGTCTTTTTTTCCCACTGTGTTATACGATTTCATAGGCTTTCATGATTAAAACAAAAAAGTTTTGAGAACAAAAACAATTTTTGAAGAAGAGAAATAGAAGAAAATAGAGATAAATTTGCTTTTTACAGCAACAAATTTTTCCATGTTTCATGATTTTATTCACTTAGATACTTCAGGAATATCAAGACAACATTGGTTTCTTTGACCTCACTTCCCACTCATTTTTATTTATAAGTTCTAGAAGGAGGAGGATACCAAACCAATTTTCCTCTTCCTCCTTTGGCCATAAGTGGCCACTCCAATACAGAGCTGGTCTGGTGTGGTTACACCTGATACTGAGAGATATGTTATATGCTGATGACCTAGATCCACTCCTCTAAAGTTTGAGGATCTGAGATCAAATATTACCTCTAATACTTACTACCACTGGGACCTTAGGCAAGTCAAAATCTCCACAGACCTCAATTTTATCATCTGCAAAGTGGGAGGGTTGTACTTCTAGGAGATGAATACCTTCCCACTCTACTTCAATGATCCTATGATCTTAATTTCAACATCTGTTGGTAGGCCAGGCTTTTCAAAACTTATAATTTTATTCCTGAGGCTTAACAGAATGAAATTTGCTTGGCTTTTAGTGCTCCATTGAAAAATGTCCCTTTGCTGATATTCAATTTAGAAAAGGTTTGAATAACTGTGCCACCTGAAAGGATAACAGAGCATTTTATGAAACTAAAAGTGCTATAGAAATGTGATTGTTACATGAGCAGATTAATCGTTGAAAAATCCCCCCATACATTTATTTCTTTAAACAAACACTTCCACCTGGTTTTCCAATGTTACACAACAGCAAGGCTCTCCCTGATTGGAAAGATATCATAGTCAATAAAGAACTGGCCCAAGGAGCAGCAAAACCTTTACATCTTTCTTCTTGTATGGCCTAAGCAAATAGCTCTACCTCTCAGTAACTAAAAGAACTTTCTAAAATGAGTTACAGATAAGTTACTACTCTACAATGATAGACGGAGTTGTCATACCCCCACACAGAAATGTGCTGGAGCCAGCTCATACCAATTCCTGAGAAAGTTGATAAATTTTTAGTGTGAGCTGTTACATCTCAGAAATTGGCAAATGCTAAACATCAGGGCTTTATTGTTTTGTTGATTATCTAGACCAGAGGTGGGGAACTGGCAGCCTCTAGGCCACATGTGGCCCTCTAGGTCCTCAAGTGAGGCCATTTGACTGAATTCAAACTTCACAGAACAAATCCCGTTAATTAAAGGATTTGTTCTGTAAAACTTGGACTCAGTCAAAAGGCCACACCCAAGGCTGTAGGTTCCCTATCTCTGGGACTCTCCAAAGTGATGGACAAAATCTTAATAATGCCAATTAAACTTAGAAGTGTTTCATGGGTACATTTATTTTTCCCCAGAGACCTAGTTACTAAATAAACATTGAGCAGCATACCCCTATTCCTATCCAAGAAGAAATCATAGCTCTGAACCAAAAAACTAAAACAGCCTTTATTCTCCCGAATCAATTCTTTTTGGGTACACTGATTTTTTCCTTCCTGATTAACATTTATACAATGCAAACTATAAATCCTAATGTAGGTTTTAACAAGTCATGATCGAGGACAGTTGTATATCCAGATACAATGTGAATAACACCAACTAATATGTTTTGAGCAATAATAATTACCATGTTAAATCCACTGTAAAAATAATTTAATGTTATTTAGTATTAGTTTGATGGGGTGGAAAGCTGGTTAGAAAAGAAGGAAAATAACTAGGTCAAGAAAAAAAATCTTTGTAATATTTTGTTCATATATTAAGAAATAAAGCATCATATCTTCACCTTTTAAAAACCCTTTGATGAAGTGAACGGATCTCCAACAATGGGGGCAGATAATTATTAATTCAAGTTTAGTGCTAAGCCTGAAATGGGACTTACCATAGCACCAAAAAAGTTTTTTTTTTTTAAATCACTAGAGAGCACAAGAGAGAATATTGTTCAACACAGATTCCTTACAGACTTCAATTCTATTTGGTTCAGTTCAATTCAGTTCAGTTCAGTCCAGTCTAATTCCATCTAACATGAGTCAGTTTTTAAGTGTCTCTTTCATGTGAGGTATTACGCTTGGATTTCGTAATACAAAATGAAAAAAGATGCCAATCTTACTCTCAAGGCACTTATAATCTAGGAGAAAAAAACAACCAAATACACAAATTGTTATTTGATGTTCAGTCATTTTTTAGTCATGTCCAACTCTTTGTGACCCCATTTGAAGTTTTCTTGGTAAAGATACTGGAGCGATTTGCCATTTCCTTCTGCAGGCTCATTTTCAGAAGAGGAAAATGAAGCAAATAGGGTTGAATGACTTGTCCGGGGTCACACTACTAAAAAGTGTCTGAAGCCACATCTGAACTCAGGAAGAGCAGTTTTCCTGACTCCAGGCCTTGCACTCTGTCCACTGGACCATTTAGTTGTGCCAAATTAGTATGGTAAACATATTAATAGTCAAACATGATAAGTAGTCAAATCTAATGAGGTCTAAGAAAATTCAGGTGAATTGTTCCAAGAAATGTTCTAAGACAGGGATCCTTAAACTTTTTCATTTCACATACCTGTCATAATTTTTTAAGGCACAAAAATTAAGATTAAAAAAATCAACAATAACAAAAACAAAACCCCAGGTCAGAGACCCCAGATTAAGAACCCCAGTAACTTTAAGTGGGTGAGATAACTTTCACCTGTGGGGAAAGCCTTGTGCAAAGCAGGACAGGGGAGTTTTTGGTATTATAACAGCAGTTTCATCTGATTTCCTCCCAATTTGGGATGCCTGAGAGAACACTATAGGCCCCAGGAAGGATTCTCCTACTAGATTCTATTCCATTCTTGGGGTGAGGAGCCTGAAGAAGTCTTTGGGCTAGTTCTATGACTATGTCTTGGGACAAGTTTAGGGAAAAACAGTATAAGTGAAGTAAAGGTGAGTTAATTTTAGTTAGAGATTAAAAAAATATATTGGCCAGGGGCTAATGGGGAAATTCATCACTGTCCCATCTTACCCTAATATACATACAAATAAAGATATACATGATATTTCAGAGAGGGGAAATTTTTTTAAGAAAAGCAATATATTTTTTTCTCTTAACTTTTTTTAGTAGTTTCATATCAGTAGCTAGAAGGGATTCTGCAGATCCTCTCCCTTATAGTTTCTTAAATGCTGGTTGGCAAATTGGCACCTGTCTGCTGCAAATTTTTTCTAGTGTATAACACTTTTACTGCCTATGACTTAAAAACAAAACCAAATACAACAAGCCCTTCCTTCTCCCTAACCTTTGTTCCTATCACCTTTGTTTCTATATGTCTTCCTTGCTCTTGGTCCCTGTCCTATCTGGATCATTCTGTGGCTATATAAGGCAGAGTGGCCCCCAGCAAATAATGTAGGTATTTTACTAGCCTTCCTGTTTTTGGATGGGGGAAGACAAGGCAATTGGCGTTAAGTTACTTGCCCAGGGTCACACAGCCACTAGTGAGTCAAGTGTCTGAGGCTGAATTTGAACTCAGGTCCCCCTGATTCCAGGGTTGCTGCTCTACTCACTGTGCCACCTACCTGCCCCTTCTAGCCTTCCAACCAGTATGGTTTGCACTGGGAAACAATTGTCTAGGTCCACAGAGATTAAATGACTAAATCACAAGACTGAGTAGCTATGTCCCATTTAGAAATACCCAATTAGAAATTCTTCCCAGTTCTTCCTGGTTTACTTATAAAATGTCGAGGAAAACTCTATCCAGGTGTCTGAGGATTAAGTAGTGACCTAGAAGAAAAAGAATTACCCCATTGGTATCCCTAAGATTTGATGGGATGAGACTCATGAATAAAATGTAACTCTTCATAGTTACCTTATTAAAGAAATAGGATTGGTAAAAGGTGCGTGGGGGTAAAGCAGCATTGCTAGGATTATGAAAAGCCACCATGGTTTCATCATAATAAAACTTGCCATACTAACCTCATTTCCTTTTTTGACCAGATTCACAGACTGTCCAATCAAAAGAATAACTCGTATAAATTTTAACAAAGTGTTTGATGGAGATACAGAGATATCAGCTAGATTGGTGATGTCAAACTCAATTAGGAATGGGGGCCACTAAATCATACATAAACATCCCTGTGAACTCCATATTGGATTGGTTTTAAAATGCAATATTATCTATATTTTACTGTATTTTATTGATTTTGCTAAGTATTTCCCCATTATATTTTAACGTAATCAGTTCTTGCTTAGTAGCATTGTGGACAACATAGCATCTGTAGGTCATTTTTCTGATACCTCTGAGCTCTATATAATCCACTACCTGTGAATGTAGAACTGCTGGAATTCCTGAACCCGAAGAATAATGTTTAATGTCCATTTAGAGTGAGGATTCATTTTAAAAGTATTTTAACATGATCATTGATTAATTCAAGCTCAGTGTGAGTAAATTGTGTTATAGGGCAGCAAACAAGCAAGCAAACTCCCAAAGTGAAAAGCACTCCAAACCACCCCTGATCATTTTAGACTGCTTTGAGCAGGAATGTGCCCTGGTCTATTTAGATGATAATTCTGATTCTTTTCATTTTTGCATCACAATAGCCCTGTGAGGTAGGTACTATTATTATCCAATTTTACAATTGAGGAAATTGAATAGATGGAGGTTAAATTACTTGCCCAGGATCACAGAAATAATAAATGTCTGTGGCTGAATTTGAACTCAGGTCTTCCTGACTTCAGGTCTAGTATCACCTAGCTGCCTCTAATGGAATGAATAAAATTTGAATTTATGCATGAATTTTTACGCATTCAAAGCCTATGTTGAGGCCTCTCTGAAGCCCAAAGATTTTAGTTCCTACTTGTACACCTATGAATGAGTCCAAGATAAGTTATCAGTTTCTCTCTATATATATATATAAATAAAATATACATGCACATGCATATATATATCAGAATTGTAAGTAGAAAAGTATATATCATATATACATATAATTGTAATGAACAACTTTCATATGATCTAAAAGAAATTTTAATTGCATTCTCTTTTTGCTTCTTTTTTCAGATGAGCCCAAATTTGCATAGCAAAGCAAAATTCTGACCCTTAATGCAGAGATCCAGTGTAAAGTTGCTGTGTAGGCTTTTCCATCCATCTCTGAGAGCGTACAGAGAGTTTCAGCAATGTAATTGCTTCCATCTTGGGTTTGTCCAGAGGACATGATGCATGGTTTGGTGATGCAGACAAATCTGGTTAAGTCTGGACTGAGATTTCCAAACTCATTTCCTCTAGGTATTCTAATGTAGATTTGAAGTCAGCTTTCTTTACATAATACAAAATACAACACTATTAAACCGAGTCCAATTTCTCCTACTCACTCCATTTCAAATGCTTTCATTTATCGATGCACAAACAGAACGAAGATGATGCTTCTAGAATGCCAAACATAAAGATGAAAGCTGAAAAACCCAGTCAATCGTCCACACATGTATTGCTGTCAGACTAGTGTGATTTTAGATGTTTTAATTTAGAAATTCAGAATTAGTCAAACATAGGTCCAATGATATCCTCAGTTGTCCTCAGTGGAATTACCCTCTCTTACAAGGTCATCCTAGGCATAGTAACTATGCCAAAGTGGACCCTGAATATCAGAAGGTCCAAATGAAGACTTTCCACTGAAGATAATGTTGATTTTTCCTTAAATTAGCAAAAAAGTCTGGATTTGGAAAGCACCGTGTGAATATTTTCTTAAGGACTCTAGAATTTAATATAACCATACTTCTCCTTTTTTCTCAGTATAACCATACAAACTGTTCACAGTTTCAAACCACTTACCTTCTTAAATCTATTGATTCTTACTCCCCAGAAATATCTTTAAATGAGTTGCTTACTGCTTAGATGAACATTAGATTTAAAGTTATTATAAGCCAGTGAGAAATTGGTACTGCTTGATAAGCATATGCAATAAAGTTCCTTGGAAATGAGGTCAGAACTGCATAATCAATAAATGTTTAATTACAGTCTTATTAATGGAGATTAAGCTTATAAAGCATATCATCATATGAAACAAATTAACCCACATAAGGATAATTAGATATTAATTATTTAAGGTAGTCACTGATAATTAGTGCATTAATTGACATGGAGTTTGCATATCTAAGAGTCATATACTCCACGATTCTAACTATTAAATTTTGAAAATGCGAGTAAAAAGGAATGTAGAGCACAAAACAATCAGGAATTTTAACCATCTAGATTACCTAATAATGATAAGTGATGCTTTAAGTTACTGGGTTCACAGAATCTGTCATTGGAAAAGACCGCAGAGGACAGCTCATCCAACCTACACCTGGCCAAGAATCCTTCCTACAATATCCCTAATAAGGCACCATCCAACTTTGACTTGAAGACCTCCAGTGATGGGAAACTTACTACTTACCGAGGTAGCATATGCTACTTTTTGGTAGCTGTATTTGTTAAGGAAGTTGGGTTTTTTTAAATCAATCTGAAGTCTAGAACTTTCCACCATTTGATTCTAGTTCTACCCCACTTATGCCTAACCACACAAAATGTCGTTTTTCTCTTCCACAGTTGCAGCCCTTCAAATACTTTTGAGGATAGCTATCATGAAAGAGGGATATGAAATGAGGTAGCTCTCATGGCAGCTGCCGTATCACATTGTTTTATCACAGTGCTTTCAGGTAATGTCTCAGTAAGTAAACATGACCTCTCATGGAATCATAGAATCTCACAGCTGGAAGTGAATTAAAAAAAGCATCACGTCCATTGGTAAACACTCACAGCTCATTCTGGATAATCCACTATGGCAATACTCATAGGATAAGACATGGATCACTGACACATTCCAACCTTGTCTACAATTTGATTTGGTTAATATTAGAAAAAAAATGAAATACCCTATCCCCAACCCCTCATTAATCAGTGTAATGACTATGACTATTCAGGTGTCTCCAGGACAGCTCTCAAACTAAAGGTTCTCCTGGTTGGCTTTGTGCTCCTTTAGAACTTTTATATTTCTACCCAAGAAATTAGAAAGATAGGAATATTTTTTTCCTCAGTGACTTTCAAAAAACAAATTTATAAAGATAGTTGAATACGATAAATTGAGGAATCTTTCAAATGCTGCTGTTGATTTTCCCTTCAGTCTGAAGTTGGATCACATTTATTCACTCACTCCTTCAGACTATTTTTCATCTTGGTCTCGATCCCAGTCTAGGCACTGCTTTCAGTATCAGGCCTTTCAGTTTAACAGCATATATATTAGTTATGAACTTTATTTTATACAAGAATGCTTCTGGTCCCTAATTCAATGAAGAACCATGACCTTCCTTCATTCCCCAGTAAAAGAGTGATAATCTTGCATGGAATCCATTCAGATCTAAGCCTTCAATTCTCTAGCTTACATTATCCCACATCTTCATCCCGTGGCTTTGTATATACACTTAATAAGATATCAACCATCTCAGAAATGTTATTCCCAAGATTTATTCATCTCTTTTCAAATCACTTCTTGACACTGTTTTCAACTCTCTCCAAATATGGAAGTGAGAAACTTTTATTTATTTGCTTGACTGTAAGCATTCCACCATTGGTTCATCCCTTTCTTCATGCCAATTTGGTCATGAAGATATTTGAAAGGGCTGATGCATCAGTTTATTTTAGAAACAGTTTTATAAATAAGAAAGCACATTCCACAAAAGGAAAGCATGAATTTTATCTGTAAAGCCATGGAACAGAAGTAACTTATTTTCTCTGTGCCTACATGATCATTCACTCTATGGATATTATTAAAGGTCCAATTTGCACAAGGATTTGCTTGCACTTTCATTTTTCCAAATCCGTGCACTTCCAGACCTGAACCATGACAGTATTGCGAGGGCAATACTTGTTTTCAACATCCACTTCTTTTTCTTTCCATGTGTCTTTTTGCCCTCCCTCTTAGAAGAGTCCCTGTCTTTCCCCTATTCAGATACATAGTGCTCTCATGTTCCCTCTTACCCCTGTTAAAATATACTTTCAGGAAAAAGGATACCATAAATTTATTTATACTGACCCATCCATGCCTGAAGGCATAGTTAGCAAAGAACAGTGCATCCTACCAACGTGCACTGGGGTTTTGCTGTAGTACAAATTTGGGAATGAGGTGGTTGGAGGTAATAGAGTTGCATGCGTACAAGCTAGTCATGACTAGATTCTAGTTTCTATTGGGTTCAAAGGTTTTGCCCACTTTAATCTCCTATGCATGCTATAGTAGGGCCAACCATGGAACATGTAGAAAAAGGAAAGAAAAAAGATCCCATACAAAGTTTATATCTTGTCCAGAATTATGGTGAGAGATTACAGAGCTGTCCATCTTCTGGTTGCAGACTCTTTTGATTTGATGACAGCAATAATTCCCCTCATAACTCCTGGCTAATGCATTAGCATTAACAGTAATTTTTGCTTTTAGACAAGCTCTGCAGTACACCATGACGGTTTCTACTCTGTAATTGTAGGGATCCTCATTAATTTAAAAGAATATTATGACATTGTGAGCTTAGGAGAGAGACAATTCGTGACTGACACAATAAAGGCCTAAATTATGCTGCTTTTGATGATTAGAGGTGCAGAATTGCCTTTTTTTCCTTCCTTGCAAAATTGGGATTTAGCAGCTGTAAGAAAAAATCATTGTATAATGAAAGCGGAGGGCGTTCAGACACAACCAATACCAGACCTGCCTAGAGGAGACCTTTTATTTCAGGAGAGATTAAAATTTCAAAGCTGTTTTCTGGTGGCATTTTTATTGATAAACCTGCATTTAAAACAGGGTCTTAAAAAATGCATGAGATTCACATTGCTCAAGCTCACTATGTGAGATGCTGCTGCCATGAGTCTGAAAGCTTACAGAATTTTATAGACTGCTCTGGACAGCTTCCAAGATATGTTTTGACATATGTAAGATGATTAACACTCAACTATCCTTGATGAGCAAGAGATGACTTTTGGGGGTAGATTTTTCTTTGTTTCTAAGTAGTCAAAGGATGTCTATCACTTCTTCATGGTTAGAGTATGATTATAATCTAGAGAAAAGGCTAAAATGAAAGTTCTAGTGCTTTTTTGAATTACAAATTAGGAGGTAAAAATGGGCCCTAGTTTATTGGCTCTTCTTTGTTGAGATGATGATAAGAATAAGATCATAAAATGATAGAGCTATGAGGGAACTTGGAGGTATCTACATTCTTCATACAACTGCCAAAATGATTTTTCTTGAGCAAAGATATGACCAGGTCACTCCCCTACTCAATAAACTCCAATAGTTCCCTTTTTCCTCATGGATAAAATATAAACTCCTCTATTGTTTTTAAAGACCTTCACAATTTGGTCTTAAACTGTCTTTTCAGAAATATTACACTTTATTTCCCTTACCATACTCTATGGTCTATTCAAACTGAATTTCTCTTTGTTCCTCACACACAGAGCTTCCTCTCCCATGTCCACATCTTTTCACAGACCATCTCAAATGCCCAGAATGAAGTGCATCTTCTACATAATGCCTCTCCCAAAGCCAGGAAAGATCCCTCCCTAACTAATTACTTTGTGTTCAACTACATTGTATTTATCAAGAATATATCTTGATCTCTATTTCTATGTCTATATATCTTGTCTCCTGTGTATGTACATGTTGTATCCCCTGATTGAACGTGAGCGTCTGGAGGGCAGGGATTGTATTTTTCTTGGCATTTGTATCCATAGCATCTTGCATCGCACTTGGCACATGGTGGGCACTCAAGTCATCATCCTTTCATTTTTCTAATAAATAACCTCATTTTATAGTTGAGGACAATGGGACCCAAAGAGGTTCAATGCATTACTAAGACCTAGAACCTTGGCATCCTAATTTGGATTTCAATGCCTTTTCGATGACATCATGCTACAATTAATTGATGAGTATTTATTACATTTATCAAGCACCCATAAGCACCTAGCACCTTCCAGGTGTTGTGGCGGTGTAACTACTATGTAGCTTGCTGCTACTGTGGCCGTGTAAGACCAACAACACCAGTACACAGAAGAGCTGCCTGCACAGGTTCTTTGATCTGATTTTCTAAGGAAAGCAACCTTAAGGTGTTAACAATCTCACTTTAATCAAACATGTATATATATGTATGTGTAATTCACTTAGTTCAGGGGTAGAAGCCAGCACTCTGAACTTCAGAGCAAATAAAAACAGAAATTACAAACAGAAAATATTGACAGATCAAATAACACAAACCAGTAGACAGGCTTCTAACTTTCTGTCCAATATCTCAGTATGTAGTTACCAGGGAAGCACCAACATCTGGGTTTTCAAGCCAGGGGCCTCTTAACAATGGCTGCCCAGAGTCTTGGCTAGTCAAATCACATGACACTCTTCCAGTGGGTGAGAGCCCCAAGCAAAGTGTTACCCTCTGAGTTTATACACCCTGTTCAAGGTGTCACAGCTATGCGACTCAAGACCATGTGACACTTCTCCAGGCATCACAACCATGTGACTCAAACCTATGTGAATGAGGCTTTCTTGTTTTTTAAGCAGGTCATCAGAGACTACTGGATTTAATCAAAGAAACAAAGGTACTTAATTACTTCAGTGCTCCAAAAAAGAAAACAGTAAAAAAAAAAAGTCCCACCTTAATTACCAATACAGGGGGATAACAAAATCTTAGATACTATTAGTGTCCTTAAGGGGGATGATGAACTTGATAAATAATTAGAGAAAAATTAAACACCAATCTGTGACACTGATACATTCTGATACTAGGAGATAACAGAAGGGAAAGTTCACTGAGGACTAAAGTAGTTAAGGAAGGCCTAATTGGAAGAAAGGGAATAACACTACATGCTACTGGGAAAACTTGAGTACTGTTTCTAGTTCTTGCCCTAATTAGCTATGCTTGACCTTGGGAAAATCAGTGAACTTCTATAGAACTGCTAGCTCATTTCTAAAGTGAGGAGATGGGACTCATTACTTGCTAAAGTTCATCCCTACTCTGTAAATCTAGGACTGAAACTAGGCTTTAGAGAGTCAGGAGGGAGGGAGGAAAAAGAACATATTGGGTAGGCAAGATAGCCTAAGGAAATACACTGAAGCAAAATTTAGCATGGATCCTCATGCTTGAGGGTAGAAAGTGAAGAGATAAAAACTGAGCATCTATGTCTGGACCCATTATTTCATCAACACTGGGAACTTCCTGTATGGAAGGCAAGTCAACTTAGTGAGTATTTATTAAGCACATTCTATGTGCCAGGTACTGTAGTATGTCTCCCATTAATATAGAGTTTTAATGTTTGGGAAGTCCTTCACATATATTATTTTAGTTGATTTAAGATACATTTATTTAATACCTTTATATCTTTTCTTTCACATTCATTATCCCAGTTGATACTCACAATAAGCCTTGTGGTAAGTAATACAAATATTAACACTTTTATAGCTTAGGAAACTGAGTCACAAGGACATTAGGTAATCTGGATAATAACTTGCAAATGAAGAACAGAATTGAACCTAATATTCTTTCTACTGCACTTCTGCACTTTATGTTTGTTTCTGTGCATATTATTTATCCCATAATCACTAATGACTTTTTCTTTCCGTAGTCCAAAATGACAGGACTCTTTGCATTGCTAACAACCCTAATAGAACAATAGCCTTTTTATTACAAAAATTGACTGTGTCCTATAAAGTTTTTTTTTTCCTCATTGGAAATAATGACCCACTCATCAAAACAGATACATTTGTAGAGTAATGTATGAATGTTAATTTCCCTTATAACTTATATTCCTTAATGAATCTGTTTCAAATTAATGACATGCAAGGTCTTTCTGATGGTTGTTGTTCAACTTTATCTCTTCTCCAGATTGAACATATGGAAATAAGAAGTCCCTGTCCCTTATCTCTGTAGCTGGTGTGAACTCACCATATGGGCATATTTACAGATAAAACAAAAAAAAAGTCATGGGGAAGTTGTTGCATTTCACATATTTTGAGTACTGTCAGAGACCGAATCTAATTGACAGGGCTTCTCTAAGAATAAGTGCCCTTTGCTACTCCAGAAACATTTCATTCTCTGGAGAGAAGGTCAACAATTATTCTCCTTTTCTTGTACATAGTATTTGTGTTGACAGCTCTTGATGCCAGTGGTGACTGATGAAAAGTTATCCCATCAGACTATGCAGATCACAAAGTGCGATTCTGGGTGAATGCTCTCTATTTCTCCCACAAAGGCATATTCAGTGGGAAAACCACCAGAGTTGCTGATCTTGATCCTGGTTTCATGTCATTTATTTTATCTTGCAACCTGTATTTGTCTCTTCAGTGATTTCCTTTCCACAAAGACTTGCCTCTGATGCCTTGCACTCCTCTAGAATCTTGGGCTACATTGCCTGACATTGATCCAGATAGCTTTGCTTAGTATTTCCACAGGTCCTATGGGTTTTTTTTTTTCAGCCAGTGTGACATTATAGATGTAGAGCCAGCCTTGGGGCCAAGAAAACTTGATTTTAATATCAACTTCTGTCTGATATTTCCTGCATGATCCCAGTAAAGTTACTTAAACTCTTAATGCTCTAGTCCATTGGTTCTCAAAGAGTGATCTAGAGAAACCTGGGGATCCCTAACACCCTTTCAGGGGGCCCAAGAGGTGAAAACTATTTTCATAACAATACCAATATATTTTGATTTCTAATATGTTAAATATTTATAGATATACTCCACAAGACAAAAGCTGTTGGTGGGGGTGGGGATGGTCTTCAAAAACATTTAAGTAAAAAAAAAAAAGTTAAAAAAAACTTTTTAAGCAAAACCTGTAATCAGGTTTTAAGATTAAAAAATTTGAAAACCGCTACTTTAGGAATCTCTCTAAGATGTAGAGAAGCTGCATATGTGCATTTTTATTGGAAGTTTCCTCAACTGATGGGAGTTCTTTATATCAATGAAATTATAGACCCAGATCTTATTGGATTGGTATCCAATCCTGAGATTTTGTTGGTGTAGGGTAGCTCTGTCACTCTCAAATGGAAAGAAAGCATATTGTGTTAGAAAACCACAAATTCATCTTATCTATGTTTTATTATAATATCATCTAATTTGGGAAATATTTACCAATTAAATTCTAGTGTGATTCCTGCCCCAGTCTGGAGTGTTGAGAGTGGGACAGGGAGGTTTGGACCACAAAGTTTTCGGTGTAGGGAACTCCTAGTGAGGTAAAGAAACCCCAATTAGATCTACCAATAGAGACTGGCAACCATTCCCTAATTTATAGCAATAGAGAGTCTCCTAGGGCATTGAGGGGTTAAATGACTTATCTACATTCACACAGTCTAAGTCAGATGTGGGACTTGGATGAGGTCTTCCTGATTCCAAGACCAACTCTCTATCCTGTGCCCTGATGTCTCTCCTCTGTGGGATAAAAAGGATAAATGACCATTTCTGCTTCCTCTATACTCAGGGTTCTCTTTCAGCCCTCACTTAATATGCATTATTGCTTGATGTGTGGGAGTTTCCTTTTGACAAAGCTAACCTATAACTGGACTTGCCTGTGTAATTCTTTTATTTTGATTATTTTAGGAAGCACTGTGCAAAAATATGAATACTGTGTATATTTCAAACCTTTAGTTAAATGTCAAAACTTGCACAATGCTTTACTATAGGGACAGAATGTACAATGAAAGAGACTTACTATGGTAGATTGAGATTAAGGTAGATAAGCAGGGGTGAGAAGTTTGAGTTGAAAAGAATTCCTCTTTTTAGCTCTGCTTTACATTCATTTATAATGTCATACCAGTAAACTCTACTTAAACACCGCAATCACTAGCTCCAGAAAAATCAAACAAATAAAAAAAAAACCTGGTTGATCCTATTTGAAGGATCTATGGACAAAAACAAAACAAAGTGAACAAACAAGCAAAAGGAAAACCATGGGCAAGAAGCAAGGGATGAAGGAGCACAGATCTTTCAGAGCAGTGAATTTTCAAAACTCCTAAACAACAGAATAAAACAGAAAAAAAGATCAGAAATCTCTCAAGGTAAGGGATGAGGTTAATTAATACGTGCTTGCTTCCTTTACTAGGTTCAAAGCACTTCTGTTCACTTTTTTATTGACTATATAGAAACTCTCCTGGGCTCTCTTTCTTCTCCTGACACTGTTATTTAGTCATTTTCTGTTGTGTCCAACTCTACATGACCTCATTTGAGGTTTCTTTGGCAGAGATACTGGAGTGGTTTGCCATTTCTTTCTCAAGCTCATTTTATAGATGAGTAAACTGAGGTAAACAGGGTTAAGTGACTTGCCCAGGGTCACACAACTAGTAAATGCCTGAGGCTGATTTGAACTCAGGTCCTCCTGACTCCAGGCCCAGCACTCTATCCACTCTACCACTTAGCTCACCTATCTTGAATGGGTCTATATTCATGGCACAAGTGAATTACCACAATTTATCCATCATAGATTTGGCTCAGATAAGTCAACCTCGGAACCTATGAGATCATTAGAAGTCTTTGGTATAATCCATTTCTCACCAAACAGAATTTTAGTAGTCTTTTCCACAAATATCTGAAGCCTTATCATACTATAAAAGTGATCTTGGGTTTACAGAGGATAGAAGTCTGTTCAAGGCAAGATCTAAGACTCTTTACCAGAATAACAGAGCCTTATATACTGGCTGAGTGGTGAATAATGGGCTGACTATCTGAAGACCAGTATAATTTTGTGTAGGGGAAGTCCATCACCAGACAGCGTGTCACCATATAATAAGTATTTGGTGGCAACTGCTCCCCAAGAAAAGGAAAAAAAGATATAAAATGACCCTCACTGCCATTTTTCAGCCTTTTGTTTCACAAATAATAGTGACTGAATGGCAGAAAAGGGAGCAGATGGGATGAAGAAAAATATATTTCTTTGACAATATACAAACATGAATTTATAAGTTTCTCATTTGACCTGAGATCTTTGTTCAATAACCAATGAATTGAAACACAGCTGGAGGAATTGACACAACATATCCATATTAATTTTCTTGTTATAAACCCATGAAGAAAACATATGAAAGTTGCAGCTCACTGGAAGGTTTCCTCTTAGAAAGGCAAATAAATAACTTGGTAGAACTGGTTGACTTGAGACTCAACTCAGCTAAATCACTATCAGGATACTTAAGTAAGTGAGACCGGAAAAACTAACAAACAAATGACAATGCTTAGGGGCAAAATGGAAGTTATCTTCCTGAATATTTTTAATGCTGCATTACTGTCGTAATGCTGGGCTTGGAATCAGAAAGACCTGAGTTCAAATCCTCAGATACTTACTAGCTGTGTGACTTTGAGCAAGTAGTTTAGTACTGTTTGCCTCAGTTTCCTTATCTGTAAAAATATTAGTATGTGCATAATGATTTAAGGTTTCCAAAATGCACTTTACCGATATTATCTCATTTTATCTTTGCAAAAACATTGGGAGTAGGTGCTATTAAAATAATTTTATACATGAGGATAATGAGGTTGTAACTTGCCCAGGGTCACATAGTCAGTCAGTTTCTGAGGCTAGATTTGAACACTCAGATCTTCCTTACTCCAAGTCCAAAGCTACTACTTAAGCTGTTCAGTGGATGACCCTACCGACTGAGTACCTCATGTACGGAGATAGGAAGTATAAAAGACACTTACATCAAGAATATAGCTAAACTATTAGAAATACAAGCTAAAGAAGTATGTATTTGAAATGACATCATTTTTAAAGCAAAGGGATAAAATTTCAAAATAACTCAAAGAAAAGAAGATTCCAAGAGAATAGAAAATATCCTGAGTTGTAGTTTTACTCTATAACAACAGAAAACTATTTACTCAAATACGTATTTTCCCATCTGTATAAAATTATTATGAAAATTGAATGCTCAAGAAAAAAAGTGAGAAAGAAAATGGTTTCAGAAGACTTTCTGTAACAAGCTATATTATAACACAATTCAAAAGTATTAAATGTTTTACAGAAAGATGTCCCATAGAATTTATTATTATTTAAAATTTTAATTGATAGAAACAAACGGTGCGATCAGTAAATCATTTTTAAAGCATTTGATGTGATAGAACAAAATGCAGTTTTGAAAGTTCTCCTTAGCCGAGGTTTCTCCCATGCATAGATTTAAAATGATTCCAGATACTGACAAATGAAACTCTGCTTAAATGGCTGCTCAGTGATTTGCTGGATATAGACATGCAACATGGTGTAATGCAGAGAAATACAGGGTTGCCTGTGCTGTTTACTGGTGACATGGATTGTACAGTCCAAATAAAATATGGATCACCTATTGAGGGAGAGTTTCTCCAAATACTCCTATTTCCTAGTGTGATTGAATATAAGTGTTAAATCAATGGAAAACTTACTCAATAAAATTTATGCCAAACTAAATGATTTGCTTTAATTATTCATAATTGAAAAGCCAAAAGAATGAAAGATATCTGTTACTTAGGCCAGGGGAGGGGAACCTGTCGATTCAATGCAACATATGGCCCTCTAGGTCCTCAAGTATGGCCCTTTGACAAAGGACCATACTTGAGGACCTAGAGAGCCATGTGTGGCCTCGTGGCCACGGGTCTTCCCTCCCCTTGCTTAGACTATGCCACAACTAGATTGGAATTTGTTGAGTTATACACACATACATACATGTGTACATACATGTACATATATACATATGTGTATATGTACATGTACACTTAAACACACACATGCTATAGATGGATAGTCATCTGGACCCAGAACTGAGTAAGATAAGGACATTGGACTAGACTGCATTGCGGAAAGGGGTAACTAGGTGGCACAGTGGATAGAGTGCTGGGCTTGGAGTCAGAAAGACCTGAGTTTAAATCCTCAGACATTTACTAGCTTGTATGACTTTGGGCAAGTCACTTAACCCTGTTTGCCTCAGTTTCCTTATCTGTAAAAATGAGCTGGAGAAGGAAATGGGAAACCACTCCAGTATCTTTGCCAAAAAAACCCCAAAAACAAAACCTGAAAAGGATTCATGAAGAGTCATAAATAACTGAAAACAACTGGACAACAACACAATGTGGAAATTGTGAAGCTCTTTCATTGGTCCCACATTGCTCTAGTCATCTCCAGAAACACAATTATTCTCTTGGTGACACCATCGGTTTGTGAATCATAAAGCATTGTGGTTGTGGTTTATCCTTCATTTTCAAAGTGGACCATGACATCAGGGAGATGATGACATGACTTACAATTGAATTTGATTTGAGTGAGGGAGGGATGTGCAATGTTACTAGCCTGACTTTCTCCTCCAGAGCCATCTAGGTCCAGTAGCTAGATATTGATCAGGATGACTGGAGATGGCCCAGGATGCAGCAGAAGAACTTGGCCTTTTAAAGCTGAAGTCTTTTCAACTTCTCGCTTTGAATGAGGCAATGCCCATTTAGTGAATAAGAGAGACTGCTGTCTTTCTTTGTACTGCTCCTTGAAATTCCAAACCTAACTAAACCAGTAATAAGACACTGGCAAGTTCCCACCCAAAAGTTTCTGGAAAGAAAAATAGAAGAAATCCTGGGAAAGCACTAGTAAGGCATCGAAAAGGGACCTGGAAGATGGTCCCTTTCCTGCCCCTTTTCGGGGTTCACTTGGGTTTGCCTTGAGGAACTTATCTTCTCAAGTCTAGAGGATTTTGGGGGGACCTCAGTTTCTTAACTTCTCTCTCTGTTTATACTCTTTGCTATGTCAACCTTCAGCTGGCTAATAAATAAAACCTTAGAGTGATTTAAAAGGTTTATGATCTCTCAGGGATGGGAGAAGGAGTAATCATTACTCCACACACTCATCTCTTGTTAGAGGCTAGTTGGAGATGCTCAGTCAGAAGAGCAGCATCTTTCCCCCATTCAGCAGAGGGCGGGGAAGAAGAAGGGTCTCGCCAATCATGTCTCAGACCACCAGAAGTCTATCAGTACAGCAACAACCCTTCCAGTTAGTATCTACTGCCACTGGTTCTACAAGCCCTCAGGGAGAGAAGGAAAGGGTACTCAAGCCCTGCAAAAACAAACAACAACAACTGACTTGGCGCTCTACCCTGCATGTCCATATAGTTCCCAAGATATAAAGGATGCTCCATGGACTCTGACACCAATTCCACACTACTATGGAGAGACTACAGTCTCTCCATAATTTACTCAGAAAACAGTCCCACAGTTCCTTAGGTAATGGAGTTTGGTACATGCTCAGATTACATAAAATGGCATCTACTTGCTTATTATGATCTCAGAAGAATTAAAAGTTATATTAATAATAGTATTTATCTAATGCAAGTTAAGACATCACCTTTGTTATCTCTTTGGTTCTTTTTGAAAATGAAAGATGAACAATCATATTGTAAGTTCTGCAAAAGCTATTTGCAAGTTTTGATCTCACTTGATCCTAACATAAATCCTTTGATGAACATATTAATGATATAGGTGTTAGTATTACCCCCATCTTAAAAATGAAGAAATTAAGCCTAAGAGAAGTTCATTGATTTGCCCAGTGTCTAAGCCAGTGAGTAACTAGCTTGTGTTCAGGTCTTCCTGACTCCATGCCCAGCATTCTATCTACTGTGCAACTTATCCTCTAGTACAAGTACCATGCTATGCCTGTGATAGTAAACGAAGGAGGAGAAAGCAAACATCCGGTGCCCCAGGCAGATGTTCTATAAACTATGTGTAGGAAGATGTGGTGGAGATTCACATGGGATGAAAAATTATGGAGGTGTTGTATTAGTGGAAATGCAACCTACACTATTGAAATCATGGCTACATCAAAGTATCATAATAAGAATGGATTGTAAAGGAACACTTTGTATACTTTGGGGCTGGGTAACTCTCCCATTAAGACTTCAAAATAGTAAAACTTGCCAAAGATTTTTGTGATGACAATAATTTAAAATAGCATTTTCTGAAAAAAAAAGTTCACTGACTAAGGATATCTTTATCTTTTTTGTGTGAGAGATTCATATACATATACATTCATATACACAATCTTTCCTCCATCTCTGAGTCTGCCTGGGTATTCCCACTCCCACCTTCAAGACTATCTTTTACCATATGTAGTCTACCAAATGTTTAGTACTCTGCCGGTTATTGACACCTACTGTGGTTTGTCCTCACAGCACTAACCTTTCTGATATGGCTCCATGGAGAGTTTCCAGAATTCATAGCCACAGTGAGACTTAGAGTTCAAAGCACCAACAGCCTCTTGCTAACCCTAGTAACTATTTTTTCTAACATCTAACAAATCTAGAAACAAGCCCCTAATTTATAGATTTCTAACCTAACAGAATTCACACTGCCCAAATTCACAAACTACTGATGTATCCAGCCATTCTTCCTCAGACATGTGTAATGGCAAGCAGGGGGGGACTTTTTGCTGCTTTTTGTTTGAGTGTTCCACAGCACTAAGGCTATCAAGTGCTTTTGATTAAGTCTTGTCTTTGTTTCAATCAAGTCTTTGATTGAATCAGGAATCTTTGATGACCTGCTTAAGTCACAGGAAGGCCTAAGTCATATGTGCTTGAGTTGCATGGTTGTGATGCCATCTGACCCTGAAGAATGTGTGTATATATACATATACATATACATATATATATACATATACATATATATATACACATATATATATACACACACACATATATATATATATATATATATATATATATATACACACATACATACTCTGAGGTTAGCATTTGGTTTTGGGGGTTTAACTCATTGGAAGAGTGGTCATGTGGTTTGGCTGGATGAGACTCTGGGTAGCCATTGAGAACCCGTGGGCCCCCTGCCCCCTTGTAAACCCAGATGTTGGTGCTTCTGTCTCTGGTAACTATGTATTGTGATTTGGTCAGATAGATAGAAGCCTATCTGTTGGTTTCTGTTATTCTCTCTGCTTATAATTCCTGTTTGTAATTTCTGTTTGTATTTTCTCTGAAAGTTCAGCATGCTGACTTTTTCCCCTGAACTAAGTGAATCATATACGTATGTTTAATTAGAATAAGATTGTTAACCCCTTCAAGTTGCTTTCTTTAGAAAAGCAGATCAAAGAACCTGTGTTAACAGCCCTCCTGTGTGCTGGCGTTATTGGTCTTACACGGCCATAGTAGTGGCAAGTAGCACTGTTGTTACAACATGTAATACTAACTCACCTTCTGCTACTTATATAAACTCCTGATAACTGGCTATGTACACTCCAACTCCAGTACTGCCACGAGTTTGAATCAAGAAGACTGGACAAAGAGTGATTCAATGATAGAGAGGGAGAAGATTAAAAGGGAACTGGTATGGGGAATGAAGGGGATTAGTTCATCAAACATATTGAGTTTGAAGTGTCTGTGGACTGTCTCAGTGGTGATTAGTGAACTGAATTCCTATCAATAACATGAAAAATGCCTGGAATCTATTCTTTTTTCTTCCTAATGACATTTTCAGGCTCAGTCCAGAGAAAGCTATGTTGAGCTTCTATAGGAAATGCATCTATTTCATTTAGTTACATTTTATAGGTTCTCTAGGCTTTTGTAATTCTGGGAAATGGTCCATCTAATTACTACTTAGGGAAGGTGGAAGGAAGGATGAGTATTTAAAGTTGGCTCATCACTCAAATATATTACATAATCCCTTTATCAACAGAGGACAAGCTCTAGTAGGTTCTAACCTGCTGGAAAAGTGTTGCATATAATTCTAATAAAGGCTATGTCAGCATAGTTCAGTACAAAAAGGCTCATCACTAGCAAGTTTGCCACTTAGTAAAGAATCTGGGGGCCATGGTAATGGATGAAAGAAAGGTAAAAGAAACAAAAAAATAAAAATGGCCTTTGGTAGGCTTTTCGTCTTTTAGACTAAAGTGAGTCAACATGGTAAGAGTAGTGGAAAGTGGGACAGAAGATGTACAAAATCATGGTTTTGGACTATTTATATTACCTTGTCTGTTAATAATTTAACTATGAGATTTGTGTCTATTGACAAATAAATTAACATATTGATAGTGGAACAGAAAGTTGCAGATAAATGGAAAAAATAGTTCACAGGCTCTGATTGGGAAGGCAAATAAAGGAACTGGCAGAGTAGATTTTGTCATCCCCTGAGAACAAGACATTTCCTTTCATGTTGGAGTGCTCAAGGCAGTTTTCATGATAAGAATTGGAAAAAAAAACATCAAAATGAAAATAACTGCCATGTATGTACCAATAGCTGTTGTAAAGAAAGTATATAAAGAACTCAATAAGACACTCCCAGTTCAATGAACGTAAATTTTAATACTTTATGACTTCAGTATTCAAAGATGGGTATAGGGTAGGAAAATATAGTATTAGAGTTTGGAATAAATGAGAAAAAAAGGTTGATATGGGAGCATTATGGCTTTATAACATAAATGCTTTCTTCAAGATCCGATTTGGAAGATATCAAACTATATCAAATAATATTGTAGATAATAAAATTTATTATATCCTGCCATGAAACTTCTAGTTAATGATATGGGATTCTTATCTTAATTATCTGTCTGTGTATAATTAGACCAAAAGTTCAAAATCTATACTAGTTTTGGAGGAGAGAGAAAACAGCATCAAAGTGAGGCAACTCAAACTTGCCCTGAGAAAACTGTACATGTGAAAGAATGACGAATACATGAAACAACAGTCATTGTCACAAACTATAATAATTTCTTAAATGATATAAGTCAATCACTAAAATAAGGAGACAACAATAAAAAACCCCAACAACAAGTTATAAACACTTCAAGCAGAAAACATTTTATCTCCTCTATCAGAAAGATGTAACAAATGGGGTCAACATCCACCAGTAATAAAAAGTGATTTGTAAATATTTGTAGAGAAGATTATGAGTGTTATTAACTCAAAAACCATGAGAAGTAATGGAGAGAAAGGCTGGAAAGTTTGGGGAGATACCTAATTAAGCTATATAATCTTGGAGTCTTTTAAGGATGAAATTGGAAGAACAAGAAAGAGATGAAAATGAGAAAATTCAGTTAGAATTTTGTACAATAAACACTTCTCCATTGGTGACTGAGCCACCACATGGAGAATTTACATCATTTTCCCCATATTTCTGCAGGAGAAAGTAGAGCTGTCACTAAAAAAGCTAATATAAGAAGGAGAATTGAAAAAGAACAAGTATATTAAAAGGTGATCCATACTAGAAACAATAAAATTTTAAAAATTCTCAATTTTTGCTCCCAGTGCACCTGAGAAAGGACAAGATACAATACAGAGAGAAATAATCATGGATATATTAAAAAATTTTTTAAATAGTACCAATTAAAATACAAATAATCACTAGTCCATATGCCTGTTTCAACTTCTCTACAAAATGTTTTTTTTAAAATTTTTATTGCAATCTTAATCATCAGGAAAGAAGAAACATTTCAACATACAAAAAAACTAAAAACAAGACAATATGTAAAAATTACTGTTTTACAGTGATAAAAATAATTTTATAGTAAAGTACTGTTGTATAGACCATGTTAAATTTAACAAAGTAGTAACAAAATTGCTTTTCTATTTCTCTCTCTGATCCTCCTTTTATTTTCATTTTTGTATTTTAAGTTTGTTAATGCTTTGCATTTTCAATTTATTTCTTTTGCTATGTCTATCACTATTAATTAACCTCTTCTGACATCCTTCCCCTAAATAGAATCACTTCTTCATAATAGGTAAATTTAATTAAGACAAATAAATATATTGGTTATATCTGAAAATAAGTATCTCATTACATATCTCAACTATTTCATCTTTCTGCCAATAAGAAGCCTGTATCATCATCATTCTTAAAACCATGATTGGTCACTAAGTTGATCAGAGTATTAAAGTGTTCTAAAGTTTTACATTAACAAAACTAGCAGAAACCATATGATTATCTCAATAGATGCAGAAAAAGCTTTTGACAAAATACAACACCCATCCCTATTAAAAACACTAGAAAGCATATGAATAAAGGAGTCTTCCTTAAAATTATAAATAGCATCTACCTAAAACCATCAGCAAGCATTACATGTAATGGGGATAAGACAGATCCATTCCCGATAAGATCAGGGGTTGGGTCATCTAGGTGGTTCAGTGAGTAGAGCACCGGCCCAGGAGTCAGGAGGACCTGAGTTCAAATCTGGCCTCAGATACTTGACACATGTACTAGCTGGCTGTCCTTGGGTAAGTCACTTAACCCCAATTGCCCTGCCAAAAAACAAAAAATCAAACAAACAAACAAATAAGACCAGGGGTGAAACAAGGATGTCCATTATCACCTATATTATTCAAGTTGGTACAAGAAATGTCAGCTTTAGCAATAAGAGAAGAAAAAGTAATTGAATGAATTAGAATAGGCTAAGAAGAAACTAAGTTATCACTCTTTGCAGATGATATGATGATTTACTTAGAGAATCCTAGAGAATCAAGTAAAAAACTACTTGAAATAATAAACAACTTTAGCAAAGTTGCAGGATATAAAATAAACATGTTTAAATCCTCAGCATTCCTATACATAACTAACAAAGCTCAACAGCAAGAGATAGGAAGAGAAATTCCATTTAAAGTTATTGCAGACACTATAAAATATTTGGGAGTCTACCTGCCAAGACAAACCCAGGGCCTATATGAACACAATTATGAAACACTTTTCACAGAAATAAAGTCAGAAATAAATAAATGGAAAAATATCAGTTTCTTGTGGTTAGGCTGAGTTAATACAATAAAAATGACAATTTTAACTAAATTAATTCACTTATTCAGTGCCATACTAATCAAGCTACCAAAAGTTATTTTACAGAGCTAGATAAAATAATAACAAAATTCTTATGGAAGAAGAAAAAGGTCCAGAATATCAAGGGAATTAGTGAAAAGAAATGCTAGGGAAGGTGGCCTAGCCATACCAGATATTAAACTGTATTATAATGCAGTAGTCATCAAAACTACTTGGTACTGGCTAAGAAATGGAGTGGTGGATCAGTGGAATAGGTTAGTTACACAAGATGCAATAGCCAATGACCCAAAGAATTGAGCTTCTGTGTTAAAATTCACTATTTCACAAAAAACTGCTGGGAAAATTGGAAAATAGTGTGGCAGAAACTGGGCATAGACCAATATCTTACACTGTATACCAAAATAAAGTCAAAATGGATTCATGACGTAGATATAAAGGCTGATGCTATAAGAAATTTGGGAGAGCAAGGAATAGTTTACCTGCCAGATTTATGGGAAAGGGAAGAATTACAAAATGCAAAATGGATATTTATGACTATGTTAAATTGATAAGTTTTTGTATAAATAAAGCCAATGCAACAAAGATTAGGAGGGAAGAAGAAAATTGGGAAGAAATCTTTCCAACCAGTGTCTCTGATAAAGGCCTCATATCTAAAGTATACAGGGAACTGAACCAAATTTATAGGAATGCAAGTCATTCCCCAAATGAGAAATGGTCAAAGGATATGAACAGGCAGTTTTCAGAGGAAGAAATTAAAGATATCTATAGTCATATGAAAAAATGCTTTAAATCACTATTGATTAGAGAAATGCAAATCAAAACACCTCTTAGGTACCACATTTCTCCTGTCAGATTGACTAACATGACAAAAGAGGAAAATCATAAAAGTTGGAGAATGTGTGTGAAAATTGGAAAATTGCTACATTGTTGGTAGAGTTGTGAATGGATTCAGCCATTCTGGAGAGCAATTTGAAACTATGCCCAAAGGGCTATGAAAATGTGCATACCCTTTGACCCAGAAATACCACTTCTAGGGTTATATCCCAAAGAGATGAGACAAGTGGGAAAGGGACCCGTATGTACAAAAATATTTATAGCAGCTCTTTTTGGAAATCAAGGGGATGCCCATCAATTGGGGTATGACTAAACAAATTGTGGTATATGAATGTAATGGAGTAATATTGTGCTCTAAGAAACGAAGAGCAGCCTGACTTCATTACAACCTGGAATGACTTACATGAAGTGATGCTCAGTGAGGGGAGCAGAACCAGCAGATCATTACACATGATTACAGACACAGGGTATCTGTAAGGACTACCTTTGATAGACTTGACTTCTCGCATCAATGCAACTTTCAAAGACAACCCCAAAAGACTCATGATGGAAAAAGCTATGCACATCCAGAGAAAGAATTATGGAGTCTGAATGCAAATGGAGGCAAACTATTTCCTCATTTTTTTCCTTCTTTTATGGTTTCGTTTCTCCGTTCTCATGATTCATTCCATTGGTTGTAATTCTTCTTCACAACTGGACTATTATGTAAATAAGTTCAATGTGAAGGTACATGTAGAAACTATATTGGATTTCACAAAGTCTTGGGGGAGAGGGGGGAGGGGAAGGAGGGAGAGAAATTTCAGAACCCCCAAACCTGTGGAACTGAATGTTGTAAACTAAAAATAAAAAAAAAAAAGAGTCAAGGACAAACAAAAAAAAAGTTGTTGTACATTACATAATTATGGTCCTTGTGAAAATTGTTTACCTGCTTTTGCTAATTTCATTCTGCAACAGTTCATAGAAGTCTTCACAAATGTCTCTGAATTCTTCATATTTGAAATTTCTTTCAGCATAATGCTATTTGAGCATATTCATATAACACAATGACTTTTTAGTTAGAGTTCTAAATTCTGCAAAATATTTATACACACAATCTACATGTTCTGGCAGAATCCTTGATGAAGGCATTATGAGTAAACAATCTTTTACAAAGAATATTTATGCAGAAGGACGCAATAGTCATAGAATCTTCTGAAGAATGCAGAGATTATAATAATGTCCCTTGTTTATTATTTGTTGGCTATATAAGATCATTTGATTTAGTAGCATAAAATTATTCCACAAAGGCACAGGGATCTCCCATGCATGTGGCGAAATCATATGTAGAAATCCTATTGGGTTACATCCCCAACTTGGCACTCACAAGTTTCAGGTTGCCTAGCTATCAACCCAGGTTCAAGATACTCGGAGCAAGCATTCCTTGGACTATGGCTCATTAGCAGTCACTGATGTGTGCATCTTTGGTAGTCAGCCAATGTGTGTGGATGCATGTGTGCATGTATGTGTCAGTGTGTGTGTGTGTGTGTGTGTGTGTGTAGTTAGCCCAATAGAGGGAAATTTACTAAATTAACATGATAAGAACAGTACCAACAAACTATCCTCTCAGCACTAGTAAACCTGAGGAACTCTTTCCCACACATACGTAGAGTGTCAGTGGAAAGAGCATGTATATACTAGTGGCAAAGTACAAATTATAGGGAACTAGTTTGGCCAAGACAACTCATACCTCTGGCACTACACAGCCCAGGTGTCTTTTCTTTCCTCTTCATCTCATACTGCTACCCTATGGGCTCATTGTATTTTTTGGCAAGTAAATCAGTTGGGCTCCTGGGGTCTGGTTCTCTGTGAAGCTCTACTGCTGAGGGACACAATTACTTTCCTCTTGAATTCATAACTGTCTCTCTTTTCTGTGACAGGAGGTTACACTGGTTGGAGCTTTCTCTACTGAATATCTCTTCTTTTTTGATCATTGATGGGGGCAGTGTTTCTTCTCAGGTGAGAATCTCCACTACAGAACTAAAAGCCAAAAAGGTGGGAGAATAAGATAAAGAAATCTTCCCTTCTTTCTGCCCTTTGATAGAGGTGAAAGGAAAAAGGCAAAGAGCATTTCTCCATCGACAGCTCTGTTCTCTTCTCTTCTATCGTGGGTCACACTCCTCCTGCCTAGATTGTGATCCAGAAATTGTAAACTTGTTGTTTTTTTTTGTCACCAAGGGCACACCCAATCTTAGACTGTCCAATGTTAATTTCATCAAAGAGAACATTTTTGTACCTTTTTATACTTCACTTGTCTTAAAACCTTTTAAAAAATTCTTGATCATCTTCCCTGTTATTATAGTTGAGATGTGGAGTGTGAATCAACTGAGCATAAGTGTTCTGAGGAACTCACAACTACCATTACCCCCTCATAATAAAGATGATTTTGTTTGATCACTCCCTAATTATTAATAACAAATATGGTATTTTCTATATCATAGAGTATGTCAAATAATGAGTTCAAGAGGAACCAATATTCTCTAGAGATGATGATGTCCTCCAGGTAATCCTGTTTGTGGATGACATTTTGATGATTGAATCAAATCTTGGAATACTGGTGAGACTTGTGAGATCCATAATCACGTAAAAAGAATTTGCTATCTATCCACACAGGGGAAAAAGTAGATAAAAATGTTTCTAGTCCAGACTATATTATGCATCTTATGAAACATCCATAGACATGGTAATCAGTCCTTTTAAATTAGATAGACATTTGTAGACAGTCAATAAACTGGGTTGATCATTGAACAGGGAGTAGGGAGGACATACCTTTGAGAAGTCCAGTGTTTTGAATATCCGAAAGTTTCTACCTGAACAAATATAAAACTCCGTAACATCAAAATTCTTCCAGTAATGCCATGTATCTGAGTCATGAAATACTAGTCTCTGAAGATCCAAAGGACAATGGAGAGATTTACAGTGGCCATTAGCATAGTGCCATAATTTACCAGTGAAAACTTGTGCAGATGTAGAAGCAGAAGACATGTCATTTGAGAGATAACCAGTAAAGGAGGGGGACTGGTGATGTAGCAAGGGTGACCAACAATTAACGGAGAACATTTGTGCTGAAGTGGTATCCATTCAACATCAAGAGATTGGGAGCAATGGTAACATGCTTGGGGATACCCCTGGAGAATCTATGAGAGGTCAGGGACAAATGTTCCACAGGATGAAAGTATTGTATGCATGGTTATCTCTACTCTTGGGAGAGTTACTAACCCTGATAGGGTCTCATTTCCATCTAAGTACCAAAACATTGTAACATTGGATCAAGGCTTGTTGAAGGGAATAGGTATAGGAGTTGATAGTTTACAACAAGAAAATAAAGAATTCAGTCTAAATTTCGCATCTTTGCAGATACCAACCTGAGTTTTACAGTTACTTTTTGCTTATCAAGGACCCCATATCTGCATCCACAGATGCCAAGAACAAAACAAGTGTAGCTGCACAGGGTAAGAGACACTGAATCTGAATCTGCTCTCTGCCTGTACTCTGCTTAAAGGGGATTTCTTCTAGGGTTAGTGGGGGAGCTGGTGGAGTTCAAGGTTCTTTTCATAGAAGGGGGCTGCACATGGGATAAGACCACTATTGTGAACCTGGGACATAATGTCAGAAAATGTGCTACAGCCATCATGTGCCAACACATCCCTAACAAAGCTAAGTGGTCTAGTTTTCATTCATGTATAATGGTTGACCATGTTGGAATTGGGGGCAGGATTTGTGACTTTCCTAGTTGTGGCTTCAAGTGAGTAGAGGAGAGTGGAACTAGCCTGGATTGGGTAGAAATCATCTAAATGATTTTGATTTTATTCTTCCTCTCTTACAATGTGCTGAAGAACCAAGGAAAAGTGAAGAGAATGAGTGAAAGTAAAATCATAAAATGTTAGAGTTTTCTGGCAATTTAGAGATAGTAAATCTAACTCCTACACTTTATAGATGAGGAAACTAAGTCCAGAGCAGTAAAATGACTAGTTTAAAATCACTAGAACCCATGGTTACTAATAAAATGTAGCTGTGTACTTGTTGGAGGACATACCACCTCATTAAATCACTTTGGAAAGAAAAGGAAAAGTCTCTTCTTCATTCAAGCATTCTACCCTGGGATTTTTCTGGAGCCTACATTCTAAGGGACAGAGATCAGGCATTTTGCCTTTCCTTCTGGATTACAGTAGCCTTATATATGTGGGGCTCCAATTATGTAGTTACTATAATTATAATTTCCACCTGGCTCATACAACTGTGATGCAATTTCATAAATTTGTTCAGCTCTGTTTTAACCTGACCTCAAAAGGTATAACCTCCAATTGTGCACAACTGGGTTGAAATATATACTAATTATACTTACTTAATTTGGATTTCCAGGACTTTACTCTGCAAATTGGCTATAAACACACATAAACAAATCTGAACACCCAATTGCTTGTGCTGTCATCTGGAAAAGCTTCTTGTTCTAGGTCATCAGCACCAATTAATATCAGAATGGGATTCCAATAAACGTATTTGGTGACTTCCTGCCCTTGTAGTTTGTTCCATTAGCTGCATTATAGACACAACCAGCTGGAATCTAGCCAGAGGCCTAGTCAGGAATTTCTGGATAGTATCAAGGACTTCTGCCAGCCAAAAACATGGAAAGTAGAGATGTAGTGGTTGGATTGGATTCCTGGTCAACTCAAGCAAGGGGATTCAAGGTACATCAGTCCTCAGAACTGTAATCAATGTTTACTGTACTGGATAAATATCACAAAATATGGCCAGGGCAAATGTAAATTTAATTGACTAGTTAACAGGGATAAGGGTGTTTGCAGGGATAGAGGCTGACTCACAAGACACAAGCCCATCAATGTTAGGGGTGGGGAGAGGCTGAGGACATGGTCCCATGGGAGATACAGAGATTCATTATAAAGTGAAACTTCAATTAAGGAGGCCACCACTGATGGGAGAGCAGGGCAGGGCTGGGTAAGACTAAGAAGGAGCTCATCTGGAGAGTGACTGCCATTCAAGCCAAGTTAACAAACATTTATTAAGTACCTGCTCTGCTAAATGTTAGGGATAGCAAGAAAGGCAAAAAACAATCCCTGACCTGAAAGGGGCTCACAATCTAACGAGGCAGATATGCAAAAAACTTTATATAAGCAAGATAAATGCAGGAGAAATTGGAAATAATCTCAGAGGGAAGGCATTAGCATTAAAGGAGACTGGTAAAGGCTCCTTGCTGAAGGTGGGATTTTAGCAAAGGCTTGAAGGAAGCCAGGGAAGCCAGGAGGTGCTGGTAAAGAGAAAGAGGCCAGGAATAACTACTCTCTCTAAATTGTTTTTAACCCTTTAAAGGAGTATGAATGCTATAAACACCTTCCAAATTTCAACAGCTTGGGACAAAGCCCAGTTATTCCTCTGCCTTCTGTCTTTGTCACTTCTACTCAGTCCACATTTGTGCCTCAGGTCCTTTCCCCAGCATAGCCTTGTATAAAATCTGGTGGAGCTTAGGGAGGAAAATTGAAAGGAAGTGGGGATTGTCAGCCAGAAGGCATATGGACCAGGTTACTGCAAAACCCAGATGACAGTTTGACTCCAAGAACTTCACAAATAACCAAGTTAGATAATTGCTATTGTGGGCCTGGCCTTTTATATTTGCTCAGCCCTTGCAACCCTGTAAAATAGTATTTAACGTTATTTTAGATATTTAGTGCACGCGGTGAAAAGAAACACAATTTACCAATGATCTCCAATGACATCACTGCCAAATCTACTAATGGAGTTAATCACTGGACAGTTGTTCTATCAGACCTCTGGTCTATTAGCATCTTGCATTAGTCACCCTATGTAAGGGCAGCATCTGGCCTTTTGTATCTGTTTCCAAATAATGTCGACGATTACAGGGCAAGGTGTAAAATGATGTGAATCTTTATGGTAGAGCTGCTGCTCTGAGGTGGTTTGGGGCCAAAGTTTCCACTCTTCATTATCCCACATGGCAGTTTTATGGGCTTCATCTTTGAGTTTATTTCATTTGGGAGTGATGTAAGCCCTTCCAGATTTAACCCTATTGGAGATTTTTGTAAAGTTGTTATTCTTTTCTGCCCCAACTCCTTCTATTTCCCAATTATGTTGGTGTGAGTCATTTGGCACTGCTGTGAGAGATTTCAATTTTTAACTTTTTTTTGTTTGCTGCTTCTCTTTCCCAGATCCTCCTTGTTCCCAATTATAGTCTGATTTTTACTATATGAATCCTCGTTAACAGTGAATTCTTTGGAAAATGGTGTTAGTTTTATGTTTACATTCTGGCAAAGATTTGGGGTATTTTGTACTCTCTCCTATGGGGAACTGGAAAAGCTTTGAGCTCTGCTTTTCTTCACACATTTCTTCACTCATTTTTCCTGTGAATGCAATGATGGAGCCAGAAATCCTATTTAAACTACTTGCTTCCTGTTCCCCAGATCACCATGTTTCTAATGTGAAATCATTTTTTTTTTACTGAATTTAAAGGTTTAAAAGCAGTTACAATCCTGTCCTCTCCTCTTATACCCATTCTTTAAAAAATTCAGAATACTGTGGACCCTCCTGGTTATACTGTAGGGTAAAAGGCTAGGACCACCTGCTTATTTCTGGAGCTTAAATTGACACAGGATAATACATGTTCTTTTCTTTCCTTCCTGAAGATAACTGCTATTTTCACCAAAAAGGACAAAGGCTTTACTGTACATTTCTATAATGGAGCTAAAAGGCTTCAGCAGTCATTCTGAATTTGAAGATCTAATTAGATTCCTACTTTAATGTAAGATCTTGGCTTCAAGGTACTTAACAACTGTTAGAAAGGGTTTTTAAAAGGGGGAAGCTATGGATTGTTTAAATGTAAGCACCTTAAATAGATAGCTGGTAAATTAAAATAAATGGAGCATATGAACTGTGAATTTTCTAATCACTTCGAAAAACTGCCATTTATTATTTCCTTCCAGTGTATAATGCTGGTCTTACATAGAAGACGGTAATAAAGGAAGTAGGGCTTAAGGGAAGAAGGCAGATATAATGAAAGTGGCTCCCAACTAGAGGTGAAACTACAATATACGGGTATATTTACTTTGTTCTCTGATGAGTTTTTGATACGATTGGGGGAAACCACTGTACCCACACTTCTCAAATCCCACTTTAAGAATATTGAATACATGGAGAATATACTGGCAACCTGGGAATTCCTTATGAAGGTCTCCTCAATTCCAAAACAATAGGAATATCAATATTTAGGTCTCTTTTTGAAATTTTTGGGACAAATTCTTTTATGTGTCTCTCTGAGGGCTAAGCTTCCTGACTTCATTCATTCATTCGTTCTCTGAGTCCTGACATCCATCTTTAAAACATTGTGTGAATTGGGACTTAGAAAGGCAATCTACAGTTACACTCTTCCCCTATTCTTCTCAAATATTCTTACTTGAAATAACCTGTGTGTTGTTTCTGGAATTTAGATCACAGAAGAAAGTTTTCTTTGTCCAATCCCAAGGTATGAAGATTTTTGATGCATTAGACTAATGCTATAACATTCCCTTCAGTGTCAGGCTTAGTGTGTGTGTGTGTGTGTGTGTGTGTGTGTGTGTGTGTGTGTGGTATGTATGTATTCAAACAGAACTTAACATGGAGTAAAGGAAGGCTAGGGAATTAAAAGAACTAGAGAATAGTTTATGAGGTCAGATCAAAGTTCCTTCTCTTACTGACACAAGAGTAAGTTTTGTGAAAGTGGACAACAACGACCCTTCAAAATTTTGACCTCTAAAGGAAAATAGCTTTGTTCCTTTATATTTTGAGGCAAGGATTCATGGTGACAGACCCCTAAAAAGAAAAAAAACTTTGTAAATAGCCATTTTAAAGTCTTTTTAATTTGTGGACCATTATAACATTTCTTCTCTAAAAGTAATGTTCTATACAAGATTTCATTGAGAAGAGGAAGAAGAAGAAGAAGAAGAGGAGGAGGAGGAGGAGGAGGAGGAGGAGGAGGAGGAAGAAAGATACAAAGGAAAAGAAAGAACGGAAGGAAGAAAGAAATTAGCGATGCTGATAGCTTTCTGAAATGAGACTCTATGGATTGAATTTTAAGGCAACGCTTGTGGAAATAGAACAGAAATGAATTTTGAGACCTAGGGTCTAAATTGTACCTATAAAATGGGGTTGATCGCTGAGGTGACTTCAAGTTCTAAATATGCCTATCTTTGATTCTAGTCTTGGCTGCACTATGAACTAATGATAGAGCCTGAGGTAAGTCATGTTTACTTTGGATTTCAGTTTCAGCATCTGAAAGCTGCTGCCTGGGTTGGGATCCTGGGACATTGTAGTTAACCTCTATGGTTCTTATTCACTGGAAAATGATTTGAGGTTAATGAATACAATGTAAAAAAATCAAGCAAACAAACATAATGTTATATCTAGGACATCTCAGAACCTCCATTCTGGTTCATCAGGAAGAATTTTTGAGATTTGTCTCAACTTCAGTAACTGCTGCTAGTGTCAAAGTAGCACTAAACTTATTTTCAAATTTCTATCCTTTCTCAAAGTGGCTGCAGTTCCATTATGTCAGCATTCCAATTCTGAACAGAGACCAAAGGCACTCCCCAGTCATTATAATTTAGTTGTCAACTTGAATTATTTGTCTCCTCCCACCCCAGTCTATGCAAACACTGATTTCATTAACCACAAGGTAGTTTGGATGAAAGAAATAAACAAATTGATGAAAGGAAACTTTTTTCTCTCTACTCAATTGCAATGCAAATAGGGAATAACCAACTTAGAACTGATTATCTTGGCATTATCAACTTCCCTGCCCGTGAGATTTATACAGGTGTAATCTATATAAAGAGATTTCCAGGATAGTAACTGATGACTATACATTCTCTTATTTAAAATGAGAGTCTATTATTCGATCCTATGGAACTCTGGCTTGAGGTACATGGTCTTACAGAGTACATGGCATGTGACCTTTCTTCCTCAGTTCTTTATGCCTCATTGCTAAATGAACAAAAAGAGCTTCTTCAAAGCCCATTGGACTAGTGAGCTCTAAATGAGAGTGGGCAGTGGCAACAGGGATCTATTGTAAAGACAACTTACTTTTTTTTTTTTTTTTACCAATACTGCCAGAACTGTAGAAAAATATTAGATTTTGCCACAGATCAACCTATCATCTCCTATCTCTGGTCTTTTGTTAAGTCAAACTCCTTGAAAACACTATCTCCACTGTTTTTCTCCACTTATCTCACTCTCTTCTAAACTCTATGCAAACTATCTTGACTCCATCGCTTCGTGGAAACTGCTCTGGTCATTTAATTGACTTATCTTATGGCTTTTTTCCCCAGTCCTTAGACTTCATTTATCGATTGTTGTCATTTCTGCAGTATTTGACACAATGGAGACTCTCTCCTCCTGGATCCTCTTTCCTCTCTGGCTTTTCAAGATCCTTCTCTTTCTAGGTTTCCTTTTTTTTTTTCCTTCTCAGCCTCCCTTGGTGGATCATTTAGCCATGTCATGCCCACTAACTGTATGTGTACCCCAAGTATCTGTCAGGGGCCCTCTAGTATCGACTCTCCGTACCCTCTCTCGGTGATCTCATAATATCATTATGCTTAATTTTCTCTATGAAGACGAATGGTGCATGTGTATATATGCACATATGTATTTATGTATATTTGTATATATACCCCGTCTTAATTGCTTTCTCAAACATCACTTCTATTCTGAACATGCAGATACTTCAAATTCGATTGAGGCATTTCAAACTCTAATCTCAAGTATATAAAACAGAATTATCTCCTCCAAGCCAAACTTGCCTTTCCTTTGGACTTCCCTAGATCTATTGAGAGCACCATGACTTGTTCAGTGCCCTGTATTAGGAGGGCAGAGTTTATAATCTCAAAGAGGATCATATACATGTCTGAAAGGTTTGGAACTGCCGGATATAAGAAACTCTCAAAGTAGAAAGCAGAAGAATCAAAACATATATTTAGGCTCCATAGTAACCAACCGATGAACCAGCAACCCCATTTTGATATATTGATCAAAAGCTTCCAGGCCCAATAAGTACACCTTGAAAGACTAACCAGGAGGCTACAGAAAAGCATGATTGCGTAAAGCAAAATCATGCTTCCCCCTCTATGGTAAAAAGATTACCCACTGGCCTGAAGTCCTTGTTCAGCTTCCTCCCATAGGTCAGCTCTGCTACTGGCAGCTCCTGCTTCGGCTGCGGCTGCGGCTGCGGCTGTGGCTGTGGCTGTGGCTGTGGCTGTGGCTGTGGCTGTGGCTGTGGCTGTGGCTGTGGCTATAGCAGCCTCTGGCTCCAATGGGAGCTGCTTTTAACCATCCGGCTTCTGCGGGGGTGTAAGGTATGCCGGGGAAAGCACAGGTTCTTTCAATCTGCTTAAGCAAGGTGAAGGGGTTGACCAGGAAAGCACAGGTTCTTTCCATCAGCTTAAGCAAGGTGAAGGGGTTGACCGGGAAAGCACAGGTTCTTTCCATCAGCTTAAGCAAGGGAAGCAAGGTGAAGGGGCCGACAAGCTTACTCCAGTCCAACATACAAACAGCATTCAGTTCAGGGTAAAAAGCCAAACTAGTCAAGGGCACTTGTTGACTAAGTGCTAAGGAGCCCATTTTTGGTTGCCAACACATGCCCCCATGTTCATAGTTTAGTGTAATCCTCAAATTCTCATTTTCATTCATGCCACATCTCCAATAATATGCTGTCTTGTTTTTATCTCCACAACATTTCTCAAATAACTCCCTTCCTCTCACTGATACCGTTGCCACTGTAGTCCAAGACCTTATCACCTCTCACCTGGTCTATTGCAATAGCCTGTGAGTTGTGCTCTGTGCCTCAAGTTTCTCCTTACTTCAATCTATTCTTCACATAGCAGTGTGCAGATCTGACCAGGTCATTCCCTTCCTCAACATAATCCAGTGGCTCCCTATTAACTCTGGGATTAAATATAAACTCCTGTTTGGTAGGTAAAGATATTTATATCTTCCTCAGATACAACCATCCATACTTTATTATTCTTCCCCCCACAAAACCTCTGTTTCAGTCAATTAAACTTCTTGCTGGAAAGTATAGGAGAGAAGAGGTATTAAACTGACTACCAAACTGGAGGTCTATAGAGCTGTGGTACTGATCTCATTGTTGTAAGCCTGTGAAACCTGGACAGTATACCAGTGCCATGCCAGGAAACTGAATTGCTTACATTTGAATTGTCTTAGGAAGATTCTGAAGATAACCTGGCAGATAAGATACCAGACACTGAGTCTTTACTAGAACTAAACTGCCAAAAAATTCAAACTCTGTTGCAGAGAGCACAACTCCGATGGGCTGGCTGTATTGTTTGAATGCAAAGCATATGCTTGCCAAAAAGACTGTTTTATGGAAAGCTCACACAAGGCAAGCATTCACATGAGGGTCTGAAGAAGAGATACAGGGACACTCTCCAGGTCTCTCTTAAGAACTTTGGAATTGATTGTGTAACATGGGAGACACTGGCATAGGACTGCTCAGCATGGCATGCCCACATCAGAGTAGATGCCTGACCTGTGGTAGAGCATTCTGAGCTCATATTTCTCTGATCAGGCACAGTCTGACATATTGTAATATCTTGAGTTCTCATAAAGTCACTAGCTTCCACTTGCTCCAATTTAATTTTTAAGGTAGTATTTTCTTCAGTGGTCTTTTGGACCTCTTTTTCCATTTGGCTAATTCTGCCTTTCAAGGCATTCTTCTCCTCGTTGGCTTTTGGGAGCTCTTTTGCCATTTGAGTTAGTCTATTTTTAAGGTGTTATTTTCTTCAGTATTTTTGGGGTCTCCTTTAGCAAGTCATTGACTTGTTTTTTCATGATTTTCTTGCATCACTCTCATTTCTCTTCCCAATTTTTCCTCTACTTCTCTTACTTGCTTTTCCAAATCCCTTTTGAGCTCTTCCATGGCCTGAGTGAGACCAATTCATATTTTTCCTAGATGCTTTTGATGTAGGCTTTCTGACTTTGTTGACTTCTTCTGGCTGTATGTTTTGATCTTCTTTGTCACCAAAAAAAAAAGATTCCAAAGTCTGAGTCTGACTCTGAGTCAGTTTTCACTGCCTGTTCGTGTTCCCAACCAACTACTTGACCCTTGAGCTTTTTGTCAGCTTATGACTGGTTGTAGAGTAGAGAGTACTTTGTCCCAAGTTTTAGGGGCTGCGCTGATGTTTTCAGAGCTACTTCTACACAACAAACTCTGCCATGCTAGCACTCCTCCTCCCCAAGAACTGCCAACCCAGACTGTGATCCAGATCCAAGCAGGATCTGCATTCCCACTCTGATCCGCTGCTTAATTCCTCCCACAAGGTAGGCCTGGGGCTGGAAGCAACTGCAGCTGGAGCTCTGGAAGCAGCCCCAGAGCTGCACCACTTCTGCACCCCCAGGGCCAGGGCCTACTGTGCACTCCTTTCACTCAGATTTCAGGAGTTTTTCCATTAACCTTTTATTTTGTCTTTGGTGTTTGTAGGTTGAGAAGTCTGGTAATTGCCACAGCTCAATGATTCAGGGCTATATGGCCTGTTCCACCCAGCTCCTGGTCTGGTTGGTCCTGGTGTGGCCT